>NW_022111377.1:2159756-2191579 GCF_000313985.2 Echinops telfairi
AAAAGGGCATCTTTAAACAAAGATTTCCATGGCTCTTTCGGGTGCATAGAATCACTCCTGTACTCTACATCATTAGCCATCGTCCGCTCTTCTTCTCGACTTCCTCTTCCTTGCACGTGCAGCTTTTGAGGACAGTGGATACTTCTGAATCAACAAATAGGCTTTTTAATGCCCACAGCCTAGTTCCAGAATTTTGGCATCCTGTAGTCCAATATTTCTCAGATCATTTTTTTAAAGCCTCTATTGTTTGTGATTTTGTTAGTGCAGTCAAATGACCCCATGGTGGTTTTTGGATTGGATACAGTATGTTTTTCCAAAAGGAGTAAGAAACTTCAGCTCTCTTGGCATTGGTCCATTACTCTGAAAATGAATTGCTCTCAGCTTTTAGGCAGTTAAGGAATCATTAGCCTCCTTAAATTCTATTTGTCCTATACACCAGTTTGAATGGCTGATCCCCACCCCTTCCCTACCTTGGGACGATCCCATCTCTTTCTATAACTCTATAGCTCACTGTCATTTATTTATCGCTAATAAAAAGCATAGTGACTTCTTCCTGTCATGAAATACTCATTACCATCATGCCCTTGGTGACCTGCAGTGGTCCTATAGGACAGGGCAGAACTGACCCCACAAGGTTTCCAAGGCTGTCAAGGCTGAAACTCCACATCTTCCTCCCGAGGAGTGGCTGGTGGCTTTGAACCGCTGCTCTTTGGGTTGGCAACCAAGTGCTTACCCACGGTGCCACCAGGGCTTCTTTGCCATGGCATATACATCCAGAACTCAGCACACACTACAAAGATGGCCATGCAAATATTATTGTGAGAGACCAACAGAGAAGGGCAGTTCTCACTGGACATGCCGCCTTGTGTCATTTAGGCTTTGGGCACTGGCCGGGTCTCGTGCACATTCCCAGGTTAGCGCTAATATTGGGAAATAAACCAGCTTCAGCAGTTAATTCATCAGAAATCGAACTTACAGAGTCGGGGCCTTGCCTACCGCCTTGGTCATCTGATGCTGTTGTAACAGGAATACCACAAGGAGGGAGTTTTAATGAAAAGAATCTCACTTTCTCACAGATGATGGGTTGGAAGTTCGGATTCAGGAGGAAGGTCCCTATCTCTTTTGAGCTTCACTTCTTCGGCAGTCTTGGCACCTCTCCCCCCCCTCCCCCATTGTTGCTTGCTAAATCTGCTCCTTTTACACCTTAAATAAGACGGACTCTCAACACAAGCCAGTCCCAAAGGATACAGGTGTTCAGATTACAACATATATTTTTACATATTTTTTGTGGGATACACTTTTCTCTATCCTAACTACTGGCCACCTTACTTTGGCCACTTGCTATAATGGCTTTTGGGGTAGCTCCTTTAAAATAAAATCTTGACATAATGTTTTGTCATGAAATAGTTTTATTTTTGGCCACAAAAGTAGGCTGCCCTAGTAATTGGGGAACGGATTTAAATGAGCTCTTTTACTCTCTCTCTCTGCCCCAGTTGGTACCAAATGCCCACTTGTTATATTTGCATATAACATGCAAATGATATACACCAGGAGCATCCTGTAGTACAACATTTCCACATAGTTACATAGAAAGGGCTGCAGGGTGGACTTGAACACCCAACCTTCCAATTAGCTTTTATTTTACTGTATATACTTGTGTATAAGCTGAGCTTGTCAGCACATTTTTAATGCAGTTTTTGTGGTAAAATTAGGTGCCTCGGCTGATATTCAGGTCGGCTTATACTCGAGTAGATAGATACTTAATTTGTTTAAGAATTTTGATTAGAGGAAGACATATTTTGCTCACATACAACAATCGTACAAGGGGAAGGGCATCACTTGCCCTAACTGGTAAACAAGAAAACTGAGGCTTGGAGCGCTAAGTCATTGGGAAAATTGATGATGATAATAGTGCAATCAGCATATACGCCAGGGGCTGATTGACAAGGCTGTACTGCTTTGTGTATATGGGTTTTTGCTTTCCTGCGTATAGCTTGTGTTTTTTGTGATTTTTATTTTCTTTCTTTTCATTTCAGGTTTTTTGTGTTGCTGATTGGCTTCTGGCTGCTATTGATGCAGTTGACACTATAGGCTGTGATTTTGTCATATTACAGCTGTGAAAGTAAACCCGAGACGTGCAAGCCCCATGGACAAGCAGATGGAGTCTGGGCTCCCACTGAACTCTAGCCCAAATTCAAGAACAGGTAGTTCTGATCACGTGGCCCTGCTTGATCCTCACCTTCATGAAGGAAGCACTGATGATAAGGTGCTACAGCAAAGTGGGGTGAAGAAAGCAGATGGGGCCTGCCTATCCATCGCAATAGTGTCTGGGGTCTTAAAGGCTTGTATTCAAACAAGCAGCCATCTAAGCAAGGAGTCAACTAAGTCCACATGGAAGAAGCACACCAGCATGTGTGATCCAAAGAGGAGGAAAATTTGAATATGGAGAAGGGAAAAGTGCCAGTGCTGAAATTATGAACACCAGTTTGTAGGAGGCTACAGAGGGCAGTGGGGTACCCAAAGCCATCGGCAGAGTATCTGGCCAGATTGAGCGGCAGGCAGATCCGTGCACCACAGGCCAGAGTCTCAAGCAGCCTTGCTGTCAGGCAGAGACCACTGTAACTTTAAATTTGCCCAATCGAATTAGATACTTGGCCGGATGACCTCCCAGTAGACGCAACCTGAGTTGGTTCTGTGTGCAAGTGTCTATTACTTGTTCCAGGACAGAAATCTCTTCCCTGACTTTTAAAATGTTGATGAGGGTCCTTTCTTTCCTACTCCTTATTTTCATTTTGGTCTTTATGTTTTTATTATTTTATCCTTATCACCTTATTTCTAATTTTTTTAATTGTTTCTGTTGGGCTTCCCAGTTTGTGACTCATCGAAGGAGTGGACACCTAGTGTTAATAATTGATACAGGGGTTGATTGGGCAGGTGGGTGAGAGTGGGTGGTAAGGAGGGAAGGGGGATTTGAGGAGTGGGAAATGAAAGTAGGAGGAGGGGGGAGTACTAGAAACAACTGTGATTGCACAATTCATTTTAAAGGCAATTTAATCATTGGGGGAGGTGTTCTAAAATCAATATGGTAATGATTGTACAATTCTCCTTGATATGATTGAATGAACTATTGGAGTGTATGCTATGTACATTATACGCCGGTAAAACTGTGAAAAACAAAAGTTAAATGATTTGCCCAACATCTTAGAGCTAGTTACTAACTTCCAGCTTTCTGATAACCCAGTTATTTTCACTAGGGCAGAAATGGAATGAATTAACCACAGAAGTAAATATCTAACTTCATCTATCACAGAGTGTAAGGGATGTACCTTGCCTACGGCTCTCAATTCTATTGCAATGCCTAGCTTCTCATACTCTCAATCCTATTGCAACTCATAGCTACTCTCTTGCAACTCAATTCTATTGCAACTCATAGCTACTCTCTTGCAACTCAATTCTATTGCAACTCATAGCTACTCTACAGGGCAGAGTCGAACTGCTCCACAGCCTTCCCAGGGCAGTCAGCCTTACAGAAGCAGGTTGCCAAAATTTTCACCCAAGACTTGGGCGTCAGAAACGCCAAACTTTCGGTTAGCAGCCAAACACTTACCACCAGGATGCCTTGCATTGTGACATTCTGGCTCACTCACTGCCATTGAGTTAATTCCAACCAGCAGTGACCCTCCGGGACAGGTGAGCACTTCGTCTGGGGGCTTGAGACTGTACCTCTTACAAGAGTAGAAAGCCTCGTCTTTCTCCTGAGGAGGAGCCGGTGGCCTCAAACTACTGACCCGGAGCTTAGCCCAACTTGTCACTATGATACCCCTAAGGTCCCTGGACCGTCACCTCGTCCTCCCAAAGTCCAAATGAGTTTTTACCGACAGATGTATGGGGCTTAAGAAGACACACCCATGGATGCTGGATGCTTGACTCACTGCGTCTTCTTCGCACATGTCCTTGGGAACCCTGAAGGTCCCAGGTCCTGGGGGAGTACCTAGAAATGAGCTCTGGTCCTCCATCCCTGGCATCAGGTTGTTGTCCGAGACGTTTATGCCCCACAGTTTGGCAACTCTACATTGTAATACTCTGGCACAGGTTTCGATGGGCCAGCATTCTTGGACGTGGGAATGTACTTTTTCTGACCAGCAGTGAAGGGCCTTGATTTCCTATTGGGGCCTGACTTTTCTATGATCAATTCATCCAAAGCAGGCTGGAGGATCCGTCTCATAAAGATAAGCAAGCCTCCCTTGCCAGTATAACTGCTATGGCGTGTCTATTCAAGTTCTTATGCTGAACCCACATGAAACTGCCTTCCTCTTATTGTGCTTTTTGTAGACTAAACATGGCTGAGTGGTGACGGTTTCATGTGGCTTCGTCACATTCCTGCACAGCAATGGCACGGCGTTCTCTTCAGACGGTTTATAAAACATCCCCGCGTCTATTTTATTTGGGTTATCTTCTCTGCAGGTTCGGAGGCCTTTCCAATCACCCAGGAAACCTTTCCTAGTTTGTATTCGAGTTTAACAGTCACTTGGTGTGTCTGACGACACGGCACCCGCCCCGGAGCTGGTGAGGGTCTGGGGTGCCAGGGAGTATTTGTGGGCACCCCCAGGCCTCTGTCGTCTACTGGTCTACTGCGGGGCGCTGATGCTCTGTTGATAGTATCGACACCATATCCAGTCATCTCCACCTTCCTTTCAACTTTAAGGAAAACGTAAGCCGTCACTAAAATCCTCCTCCAACCAGCAAATCTTTAAAATCTCCAGTTCAAAATGAACTTGGAACATCTAAGCCAAATGCATTTTATCTTAAACCTTCTGACAGGACAGAGGCAGCTCATCAACTAGAGGCTGGCACCACTGGGGTCTGTATCTAATGTGCCTTGCGTGGCTTAGCTGCTGAACCCCGCCTTGTCTGAGGTGCTCTGCCAGCCACGTTTATTAATTAGTGTCTAACATTGCCACCTCTCCGCAAGTGGCAACCTCTCATAAAAAATGCATGATTTGATTGGCTTAGGAATGACAACTTCATTTACAATAGACAAATAAATATCACACCTCACGCGGCCGTCTTTTCCCATTTATTCATTTAACTACCTCCATGGCCTTTGGGATTTGTACTAACGGAGTGAATGAAAGTAGATAACTAGTGTAATTTTCCTTTCTTAATCATGTGTAAGCAAAAATGATTAAGTATCTAAGTGGCTCTGTCTCTCTTTTTAAAATAAATGAGTCTAGCTCCCCTTCCCCACCCTCAAAAAAAAAAAATCTATTCCCTACTAAAAATAGATGGCAAGTCTGAAGAAAAGCCTTCAGGGCTATTTCATATTATCCATGTTTAAAATGCAAATTCATTAAGCTTCTGAGTAGGCCATCTGATATTGCTTTTAGCAGCTGTATTTATTCATCGCATCTTCTGTGATGTCACTAACTTGGATTGCCGTTTTGTCCAGCGAGGATCCCTCTTCCCCCTCCTCCTCTTTGTGAGTCCCGCGTTTCATCTCATGGACTCCTTTTCATTTCCATCTTTTCCTCCAACGTGTGAGATTGTTGATCAACCTTGGGTAGGACTTCTTGGCAGAGCTTGGGAGGAGACTGTGAGGCCTATTCAATGATTCTATAAACACCCTTTCGCTGAGACTCAGTCCTCTAATGATCAAATTCAAGGCTTGGACCTTCGAGAGTATGGCACATGATCAAGGCTTGGAAGGCAGTGGCCAGTTTAGGCAACAAATCCAGAAGACCGTGGGGAGATGTTTACATGAAGGGGCTGCAGACAGATGCCCCACCCTGCCCTTCATGGACCACACATCATCTACAATAGCAAATCTCGGACTTGGACACTTTCCTCACCTCTTTGGCCCTGCGAAGCTTGGGCTGCTATGTTTATTTTGTAGCGAAAAGAACACCAGACTTAGAGTAAGGGCTGCATCTGAATCTTGGTTTCACCACTGATGAGTCCCTTCGGATAAGTCAGTTTGGTTTTCAGGGATACAGTTACGTCAAAGCACCCTCGTGTTGCCCTGGGATAAGCATAAGATCTGCGGTTCAAACCCACCAGCTGCTCCGAGGGAGAAACAGGAGGTTGTCTGTTCCTCTGAAGATTCAGTCTTCGAAACCTCTGGAGCAGGTCTGCTCTGCCCTGTTGGGCCGCTAAGAGTGCAAAGCCACTGGATGGCAGCAGACAGGTGTGAGTCATTTGACCGAGGCTGGGTAAACGCATCTGTGAAGCAAGGATCTCATCAGGGAACTCACTGCCCAGCAGTGAGGGTGGAAGGGGCAGATGAGAGCTCCCAGGAGGTACGCAGTGGGGCACTAGATGACTCCACATCCAGTGGCCCTGGAGTTGATGCTGCCCGCCAGGGATCCCGCGTGAGCAGACGTGCGCTGCACTGGGTTGTCATTGACTGCTTCCATGGGAAGCTGTCTGCCAAGCCCTTCTTCCTAGGCACCTCTGGGGAGGCCCACACCTCCACCCAACTGATCTGTTAGCTTCTAGTTCTCCCGATTTAAAAGCTATAATTAGAGTTATGAATGGTCTGGGACCCTGTATTCATATCTCACCCTGTGCTTGAAGTGTGTAGAGCAGGGGGTCTAAGCAGCTGCTCAAAACTATCGCGATAGGTGGAATCAAAGAATGGAGACCACCTGGCCATCTCTCAGCGTGGCCACCAATGTGTGGGGAACTCTAGAGCTCTCCTTAGAGTGAGAGAGGGTCTATGAATACACGCTCTCCTTGGGGTTCACGTCTTCAGCAAACATTTCTTGGGTTACCTGCTATGACAGGAAGCCCTGTGCTGAGTTCTGAGCATGTGTCCTCTCTGTGAGGAATGTGGAGTTCAGTAGGAAGGCATGGGACAGCACAGTCACAGGGAGTAAACCTGGCAGGGGACAGGAGGAAGAGACGCTCTTAGCGCAGTGGGCTGACCTGAGGTAATGCGCCGCCCCGCCTTCCTGGAAGGGGGAGGCAGCGTGTGCACCTTGGGCTGTGATGCAAGAGCCTCACCTGCAGCTGAAGGAACAGGAAAGGCACAGGAGGGACACTTCACCTTCAGACTCAGGAGTTGACATCCTTGTTTTCTCTAACAAGACATCATACAACAGACAACGCTCCATCCCTCATAATGATCCCTGGGTAGTGCTCAATTCCCAGAGTTCTCTCCAAAATTCCACCCCATTCTCTCTTTCCACTGGCCAACAGGGACCGTTCTCACAGGGATGACTCTGCAAGCACCAGAGTCCCATCTGCGCTTCTGTCAGCTGTGATGACAACGGCTAAGTCACAACTGATAAAAACAAAACCACCACCACCACCAATTCACTGCCATAGAGTAGATGCCAACTCAGAGTGCCACTATCAGGCAGGGCAGAACTGTTCCATAGGGTTTCCAAGGTGAAATGTATAATGTGCGTGTGCGTGCGTGCGTGCATGCGTGCGTCTTGGATGACAGATTACCGATGTTTTACTTAACAGTTTTAAACCACACACACAGTAGGTAGCCACCACTGTTCTCGACTTGTGCCCTGTTAACACTAGTAAGTAGTCCTGGAGCTATTCACAGACAGCCCCGGGTAGGCTAAGGCCTTATGCAAATGAGCACATGCTAGGCAGGCCAGAGCCCTTTCTAACTGCACCATGCTTTCCGGGTAGCTGGCCCATCATATGCTCAGCGAGTTCTTCAACGGACACTTAGCCCTTTCTTGGTTATAAATCTTTACAGAAGCAGACAGCCTCGTCTTTCTCCTGCTGAGAAGCTGGTAGGGTTGATCTGCTGACCTTGTGGTTAGCAGTCCAGTGAGGAGCCTGTTACACCACCAGGACCCAGAAGGGAGAGTTCAAGAGACGTTCCTCTCACTCACTGCCTCTGAGTTGACTCTGACTCACGGAGATCCCACAGGACAGACTGGAGCTGTGCCTGTGGGCTTCTGAGACTGTAGCTGTTTCTGGGCATAAAAAAACCTCCAAGTATAAAGATAGGATTTCCTCAGTGATTGAAAGTGGGGCTGTGAAAGCGGCAGTACAGGAAGGCGTTGAGGTTGATTGCCTTGCTTTTTGCACTGGTTGGCGAACCATTCAGTTAAGACAGGTAGTAATTCATGAGAAGGGGTTGTTTGGGCAATGGGAAGATAATAACTTTAGTATGAGAACTGCCTGGGAACCATTTGGATACAATTGTCCTACAATGGATATTGGATACAACAGATTTAGGGTTGGAGCTTAGGGGGAAGAGTTTGATGAAAGATTTGAGAGCCAGCAGTCTACAGGAGGCAGTGGAAGCCATGCAACCAAATGCGAGGGCCTCAGAGCGGACGCCTGGCTCACCCTGGTGCTTCCCGGGCAGTGTTTCATTGTAACGTGTGTCTGCTATACTTAGGATAAACGTTATACAATTCCTTTTCACCGGGAGAGTGCATTGTTAATCTTTTCTCGTCATGGCCATGCATGCTTCAGAGCAATGGCTGAAGAGATTTGTGTGTCTTTCTGTGTTTTTGTCTGTTCTTTTTATGCAATTAGTTGTGTTTCAATCCAGTCACTTTGCTGTTCTAATCTTTAGGCCAGAGCCAACCTTGCCTTTGAAAAGCCAGTGTCAGGCCTGGCCAGCTGGTTGTATTTATTCTCCTATTATTTATAAAGCACTAAGATAAATAAAGCTTTAAAAAAATGACTACAGGAAATAGTTAATATTTGCATTACAATAAATACAACTTTAAGAACGGATATTTAGAGAAGAGAGTCAAGACAAAATGCTTACGAACACACCCAGGAATGCAAAGGAGAGCATCTATTTGGCCAAATGTGGCCAGATGGGCTCCAAGGGCCACGGTTTATACAAGGTATTGGGATACTAGTTTTCACAATCAGGCACAGCACTTAGTTGTATACTTCCATTTACCAGTGAAGCTGAATGAAACAAGTTTTATAGAAGCCAAGTGTGTCCTTACCGGCAGGAATCTCCACTTCTACTGAGCCAGCTTCCTCCAGGCCCACCTCAGAAGGCGATGCCAAGGGTGGCCACAAGGTCTCAAGGACTAAAACATCTTTAGCTTCGCTCTTTCCCTTGTTTACAAGCTAAAAGAGGGCTTCATGATTAGCCAATGGGGTTGAGCGTTCAGAGCTCATTTTCACTAATGAGCTGATTGTGACCACGTGATGACTTCTGAGTTTTCCCTCCAAGACCAATCAGAAAGAGAGTCAACACCTCTGACTCAGAGAAACAGAGTAATCACTGATTGGAAACAACAAGGCTGTGCATCTCCAGAAAAAAATGCATCCTCAATGTCAGAGTTTCATCATCTCCTGTCAACTTGTGAAGGGGTGGGGTCTAGCCTGTCAAGCAGGCCATAGCCATTGAAGCCTCTGTGAGGGGCTGGCCTTCCCCTGGGGATTGTGGGAACTCCTGTCTTCCTCCCTGGAGGTAGGACACACACACTCTCTCTGCTTTGTCTCCCTGAGAGACAAACCTGTTGACAAGCCACATGGAGCTATGCTGATGGCAGCCAGAGCCTTGGAGCTGGAGGAGCCACATGGAATCAGATACTTTTCTTCGAATCAGATAATAAAATATACAAATGCCTAGAGGAATGAAATGACAGAAGATAGCAACTACGTGCAAACAGCTAGGGTATTCTTTCCCTTTCAGTTAGTCATTTTGCTGTTAATAGCCAAAACAGGTATATGTTTTCTTAAAAAAACAAAAACAAAAAACACCAAAAAACACCAAACAGTGATCACAACCTTTGAGTCGCGTTCCACTCACAGCTGTTGGACAGAGGGTAATTGCCCTACCCAGTTCCAAGGCTGTAATCTTTATACTGAAGCCGGCTGCCACATCTTCCCCCCCATGAAATGGCTGGTGGCTTTGAACTGCCAACCTTTTGGCTAGCAGTCTCATGCTTAAGCACTGCAGCATCAGGGCTCCTTAAAGGGGATCTACTGGTTTTTACCTTCCATCCTATGTACTCCGGGACTCCCTTTTCTTTAAGTCTAACTCACCACACTTGTACTAGAGCCTGTGTGTGTCTTCTGACTCAGGAATAGCATCCCTTTGTCACAGGGATCCTCCCTCCACTTCTTTCTGCTGCTTATTTTCTCTGATCCACTAACTATCTGCTGCTGTGAGCTGGCCTGAGAAGCCACAGCTGGGCCTTAGGCGATTGCTGGCCAGGGTAAGTTTGAGTTGTATGTTGCAACCAGCGATATGTGCTTAGAGATTAGAGTGCAGGCTCTTAGTTGCAGTTCAAGGGATCAGAAAGAACACAAAACACAAAAAACGTCCCTGGACCCACAAGGCAAGTGGGAAGTTAACAGCCTCATTCAAGGAATATCTCACAAGAGCGCTGCTGAGAGCAGCCGAAGTTGTTTTCGGCCTTCCAAATGGCAGAGGCCACACGGACGGACGAGGAGGGTCCACAAAGTTGGTGGGGAAAATTGGAATGCAAAGATAATGGTCTTGTTCCAGCAACTTTCTGAAGCACCCTTATATTAAGGTGACCAGATTTTTAACATTGGTAAAGCAGGACACCACTGATAAAACGCATATCCTGGCGAACTAGCCACACGGCGGCCGAAAACCGTATACCCTAGCTTGTCATGCATTCTTTCCAAAAATCAGACTTCTTAAAAACGCCGCGGGACGTGGGAAAAATTGTTAAAAATCGGGACTGTCCCACCAAAAGCGGGGCATCTGGTCACCTTACCTTATATAGCCATTCGCCCTCAGGAGCCCTGGTGGTCTGGGGCCACGTGATGGCCGCCAACCGACCGGTCAGCCGGCTGGAGTCTGGCAGTTGTTCTGTTCAAGGACGCCCAGCCTTGGACCCCCCTGTGGGGCCGTTCTCCCCTGTTCCATGAGGCGGCTATGAGTCAAAATCTGCTCACAGGCAAACAGTTGGGTCTGGGGACTTCCCGTTTACTGCAGCCTTCGGGGGCTGGCTACCTTTCTTTGTCAGTAAAAGCCTCTCAAGCTGTGGCTATTCAGAGAACGGGTAATAAACTGCTTTGCTTTCTGGGAAGGAAATGGATGGTGGCACGGCACCGCAGGGACTCCACCCTGGAGGATTTCTGCAAGGTGGGCTGGGCTACTGAGTCTTTCAGAGAGCTCCTGGTGGCAGAACACTGCTCTCCTTGCATTCGAATGAGCTCCTTCTCGCCCAAACAAACTAACAAACACACACAAACTGTTCATACGCTGACAGTCGGGACCAGTTCATTCTATGCAAGGCTCGTTCATGGTTGATTTTTCTGACATGCATGAGAGTACGGATCGGGTGGAAAAATACAGCTGTCCGTTCACAGACGATGGGACACTTGGTGTCTTCCTGTCCATCCTCTCTTTGCTACCTGTCCCAGGTTCTGCCTGTCTGAAAGGAAACCAGGCAAGCCTCTTCAGCCCCTGCCCTGGAGGATTTCTGGTACATTCAGCTGTTAACCATAACGTCAGCAGTTCGAAACTATGAGCCTCTATGTGGGAGAAAGATGAGGGCCTGTTTGCTCCTGTGAAGAGCGATGGTTCCCCAGAAACCCACTGGACCAGTTCTACGCTGGCTTACAGGGCCCCCATGAGTTGGGATCGACTTCATGGCTGGGAGTTTTGCGTTAACCACTCTGACACAGGATCTTATCGGTTCATACTGGGACAGATTGCTCAGACAAGGTATGGGCCTACAAAGCAGCACCGGTCCGATGTTAGTATCCATAAGCACCACCTGGGGCTACTGTTAATACTATTACTACTCTGATACCATGGGTCGAGGAGGTGAGGCCCGAGAACCTGCATTTTAAACACACTGCTGGTCTGTGGACCCCGCTCTAAGGACCAAGGCTGGGCTGTCCTTATGAGACGGCAGTTGGCAGGCGAAGAGCAGGTCTCCACACGGTGGGAGAAGAAACGAAGTTCCTCACCACCAGCTAATCCTGATGATGAACGGATGCTCCCAAACTTGCCTAAATGCCAGCTTTGTTTGGGGGAGCTTTACAAATACTGAGCTACCGCCCTTAGAGGCAAGGTCGGCAGTTCAAACCCACCAATCTCTGTGAGGGAGAAAAAGGAGGCCGTCTGCGCCTCACAGGATCGACAGCCTGGAAACCTGATCCAGGGTGGCTGTGCTTTGGAATCGACTCGGTGGCAGTGGGTTGGGCCGCCTGGGCATGTTGCTGCCGGGTGCTGCTGAGTCAGTTCTATGGCACAGGGAGCCTGTCGGGCAGAGAAGAACACCGGTGGCCGTCATCTTCAAGGAGCAGAGTGCCTGGCCTTTTCTCCTTGGGACCAGCTGGAGTCCCCACCACCGAGACTTCGGTTAGCAGCTGAACACTCAACCACGGTGTGCCACCAGGTCTCCTGGAGGGCTGAGCGTTTGCCGTTTTAGCAACTCTCCCGAGGACTGAGTGTGTAGTCCAAGCTGCAAATCACTGTCTTCATTCTTCATAGTCAACGATGCAAACAGATGTACGTAGGAGGGCTTTCCAAATGTTTGTGGAAAATGGAAAGGAAAGAGAATGGAATCTCCCCATGAATTTTTCAAGTCCCTGTGTGTGTGTGTGTGTGTGTGTGTCTCCCTGGGTGGTTCAAGCAGTTAAGTGCTCAACTACTACTGGTCCCAAGGTTGGCAGGTTGAACCCACCCAGAGGCGCCCTAGAAGACAGGCTTGGTGATGTGCCTTGACCTTAAAACCCCACGGGTCGGATTCTCCGCCGTGCACACGTGGTCACCATCAGGTGGAAGGGACTCATGGCAACTGATGACAAATATGAGGGGGCTTCAAAAAGTTCCTGGGGTAATTCTATTACACCTCAATTCCATTCTGTTTTGGAAGCGATCCCGTGTATGGGACCGCTTTCCTTTGTTCTTCATCAATTCTCTAGGAAATCATTATCATGTTAGGGTTAGGTGACCAGACTTTAACATCGGACAAAAGCGGGACACCATTGATAGAACTCATATCCTGGCAAAATAGTCACCTGGCAGCCGAAAACCGTATACCCTAGCTTGTCGTGCATTCTTTCCAAAAATTGGGACTTTTAAAAAATGCCGCGGGACGCAGGGCAAATTGTTAGAAATCAGGACTGTCCTGCCAAAAGCGGGACGTCTGGTCTCCTTATGTTAGGTACACAATTAGGAAGCATAGCACCTCTCGGAGTCTTTCTCAGAGATCGCAAACGAGAAAAGGAATGGCCGTACTTAGCAGACACATCACGGAGTGTAAGTCCAAAGGCAGACTTGGCAGTTTAGGCTGCAAATCACAGTGTCATTAAGTGACGTGTTTGGCACAGTCCCAGGGAGAAGCGGCGGGCGTGTGATCAGCTGAAAGAGCTGTGAGGCACGATCCCTCACCCCACCTACTTCACTAGCTGTTGTATGACCTTCAGCAAGTCACCTGATCTTTTGGGGCTTCAGTTTTTGACTCTATGAAGTAAGAGTTTTGAGCAATATAATTTCTAAAGACACGTTTAGCCTCTGTGTTCAGTGATCTATGATTAGATCTGGCCTATTTTCTCCATGCGTCCCTTCTTTCTCTGCTGACCCATATAACAGCACTGAAATAAACAGAAAACTACTGAAATTAGCTACAGGAATCCCTGTGCTTTGGTCTCTTGGTTTTCCTGTTCACTGATATTTCGTTTTTGCTAATGTAAAAATCCTCGGGGGTCTTACCTCTGGGCCACTCTGACGTAGTTAGCTCAGTGATTAGAAGCCAATCAATGATTCCAGGATTACTTTTCAGATTTCCCCCCTGCCTCCCCTCTGCCCCCTGTCCCCCAGGAGTTGAAACTATGGTTTGCTCCTCTATAAGCTACAGAAGAAATACAAAATCTAGGCTGAAACTCCTCCTCCTCCTTCAACAACTTACACACATTACTAAACTATAAATCAGGTCTTAACAATGGATTTGGATGACAAGATAACATCAACCCAAATAACTGACAGTTGCCTTTTGTATTCTACTTGGATCAAGCAGGATTGGGTCCATTATTTGCCGTAAGAGATATCTACTGATTTGTCATAGCACAGATTTCCCCCCCACCTTAATAACCATAGATATTTACTTAGGTTTAGAACAATGTACTTCCAGTTAAAAGGGTCATCAGCATGAAAATGAATTATTACTTGGCTTTATTGTTTATTTAGTATTTTATTAGTTATATGCAATGAAGTGTTTGCAAATCTCTTGAGACAGTTCTCAATAAGCACTCAATAAATATCAAATATATTTTTTATCATTTGTGCAGTTTGTATTTGGTTAATTAAAATTATCAAATTTCTGAGAGCCACTGAAATATCTCACATCCATAAAAAGCTACAGAATTAGCATTTGCTAAAAACATACTTGTCCTGGAGTTTGTAGCAACCGTTCTGGGTTTGGATCATATAAAATATGTGTGTGTATACTTACATGTAACTGTATACACATATGCATGCAATGGCAGTAATTCATTATTATTTCCCAATTCAGTGATTTGTGGACATGTGCTTTACTGTACGCTGGGTCTCATGAGTTACTTATTAGGTAAGAGTAAACTTCTCAAAATCCTACCACACTTTACTGGAATGTATCTAAATAGTGGTCTGAAAAAAATACAACACTGTTGGATTTTAAATAAGAAATGATTGCTACAAACCATAGACATCTTTACTAAAGAAAAATTTCAAACTGAAATTTCAAATTTCAAATGTGAAGCTACTGTTTTTCAACATTTCCTCCAGCTAGGTCTATGTGTACACGTCTACTGTGGGTCAACATTTCCTCCAGCTAGGTCTATGTGCAGACGTCTACTGTGGGTCAACATATCCTCCAGCTAGGTCTATGTGTACACGTCCACTGTGGGTCAACATATCCTCCAGCTAGGTCTATGTGTACACGTCTACTGTGGGTCAACATTTCCTCCAGCTAGGTCTATGTGCACACGTCTACTGTGGGTCAACATATCCTCCAGCTAGGTCTATGTGTACACGTGTACTGTGGGTCAACATATCCTCCAGCTAGGTCTACGTGTACACGTCTACTGTGGGTCAACATTTCCTCCAGCTAGGTCTATGTGTACACGTCTAAAGATGGTGTGCTCATCTCTTGAACCCTCCCTGGCGAATCCCGCAGCCTTTGGTTTGCACCCTGTCGTGTCCGGATAGCAGCTTTGGCATGCTTGAAGGACTCAGATGGTGTTCTTTTTTGAAGGGGCAAGGTCAGGGCTAAAGTGTGGATGAGGTAAGGTTTTTTCAGTAAAAGTCTCCGGGGACATCATACTGATTCTGTGGTGCTATCCTTGAAGATTGAACAGGTACATGGTCGTGGTGAAAAATGTCCTTAGTCAAACCTTCTTGGTCAAACTTTCCTCACTAATGCAGTTTTTAATTTTCTTAAAACTCTTCCTACGAAGCCCCTATGGTCATTCTATCTCCTTTGAGAAAAATCTATCAAGTTACCATCTGGAGTCTCCACAAAATGGCCACAACTTTCTAAGCTAACCTATCAGCTGTGAATTGAACCAGGCCAGGAAATCCCCTCAAAGGCCACTGTTTTGATTGGACCTCTTTGGGAAGCTACCCTAGTGAGACTCAGTCCAGAGCACGACAGAGAAATGGTCTCCAGACAGCCTTTGATTGCAGAGACACGTGGAAAGACAGGTTGTCTGGAATAAATCCAGGCACATATCAACTGGAATTCTAGCACCAACACTTTTTGACTTCTCCTCCTGTCTGGAAAGCACCAAGAATACCTGTTGACCCCTACTCACTCAGTCTCCTGCTAGAGACAGACTTTCCAGGGAACCTACACTTTGCGTGTTATGTGGTCCTTCCCACCCTGTTGCGCGGCACTGCTGGGAGAAATACCGAGCTCCAGGTCACGGAGAATGTTAACCCCAGAGTATCTGTAGGTCCTACTCTAATAATCAGGAGACGGTGGATTAAGAGTAAGCCTCTACACAGACATCCATGCCTTTAAATTCATATAAGAACCCAAAGTGCGACGTGCTGGCTAGATGGAAGGGACACATCACAAACCACAGCGCCCCTGTCAACGCTTCAGCCTCTACTGCTAAAAGACCACGTGATGAAGAGGGAGGAAGGTTGGAGGGGCAGCATAGAACTAACTGGTGGGCTGGACGGGGACAGCGAGGGAAGGAAGGCGTATCTAAGCTACCTGGCACTTAATAGAAAGGGCCCCTGCTGGTCCAATCTCCTCACCCTGGCCATGGCGGTGGTGAGAGAGCAGCAGCCACTGTTTTATGGGCTGGTGTGGACATCCTGTTGAGCCCTGTCTGTGGTGCTGACGGCATGGTGCTATTTCTCATTTACCACCTTGTGCGGGGCACGTCTGATCCCTTGCTCTCAGGAGCAGCATGGGGCACTGGAAAGGCTGAGGCACTTACGAAGACTTCCCCCGCTTAGGCCTTCGTTTCTTCATCTATAAAATAAAGAGGTGGAACTAGTTGATCTCTAACGGCCTCCAGGTTTTTCCAGTGCCAGTGGGATGTGACGGTGGGAGGGTGGGCTGAGTCTCCGAGCTGTTTCCCAGCCCCAGTTTCCCAGCCACAGCCTGCTTTCTCTCTTGCTGTGTCACGCTTCAGGTTGCAAGCAATAGGGCTGATGCCTAATCTTCCGAGATGCGCCCCAGTCCCTGCTCTGCCCTTCCCCACTGACCACGGAAGCAGAGAGAAGGAGGGAGGCCAGCTGGATGGCGACAGGGCATTAGAATGCAGATTGTGGGTTGGGAAGGAAGCCTGTGGCTGCAGATAAAGAGAAGCACCCTAATAACATGAATGTTAATGAGATGCTGTTGGTAAAGCTACACTCCTAAAGGAAGGTGTTGCATTTATAATCAGTGTTTGCAAAGGAGTCCTCTTACAGTAATGACTGCCTTTGATCTGCTGCTTCCCCCTTAGAGAGCTCCCATGCTGGTCACCTCCTACCCAGGTTGGAAGTAAACACCTTGTCCTGCCAGCCACTGTTTTTCATAACCACTGGTGGTGTGGTGGTGATGCCTTGGGCTGTGGTCTGCGAGCTCAGCAGTTTGGGGAGAGTGACACCCAGGAAGAGTGACAGTCTCAGAAACCTGCAGGGGCAGTTCTGTCCTGCGCTATAGGGTCCCCATGAGTGGGCACTGACTTGATGCCAGGTTGTGAGTTTTGCTGGGACAGCAGAGTGGCTTCCCATCTCACTTGGTCTCCTGGCCAGGCTGCACCAGGACAAATCCGTGGTGGCCAGTGGGGAGTGCCTTGCTGAGCTGCTAGGCCTACTCAGTGCAGGCCTGCTGCCCCTGTCATCCTCTGCCAGTGGCCCCACTGTCCTGCAGTCCGGGATGAACGCGCCATGCGCCTGCCTGCAGGCTGTACTCCCAGGAAGGGGCCGCTCCACTGGGAGTCATCGCGGCTGTTCTGACATGATGGATGAAGAAATGGAAATCTAAGGAGGGAGCAGTTCCCGGTGAAGGTCTCTGAAAGAGCTCTCGGGGAGACCTAGCAGTCAGTGGCCAACTTCTGTTCGAGAAGCAGCAGAGAAGAAAGTCCCCAGGCTATCTGTAACCCACAGCCATCAGTGAGTTAAATCAGCAAATGGCTCTCTTTTCCCCGAGTTACCACTTCACTCAGTTTCAGTTTCCTCGTCAGTAAAAGTGGGATATAGACCACGGGCCTTCTGGAGTTGCGACTATAAACACTAACACCCTCCCATGGCTGCCACACAGGCAAATCAATCAAGAGTCGCTGACCTCCGTAAGCATGCTTTCTCATTGCTGTGTTGTGTGGCCTCTGGAGTCTTGTGGCGACCATGCCTTCTAAATTCTAGGCCGGTCCCAGCTTTGCGCAGTGAGACTGGAGAAGTAATTTAATCTGCGGGTGCACCCCCGTGCCCTCAGTATTGCAAGGTGAACACTATCAATATGTTCCCTCGTTTGTTTTTTTCAAGAAGGGATAACAAATAAAGAAGACTGTAACACCATTTACAAACACAGACAACTCGCTTATCCATGTTAAGTGGGGGCAGGCTTCAGATAAAAGAAATCCACCAATAAGCCCACGATCTCATTAGGTTCCGTGCCATTTCTCGTCCAACCAGGCTGTGAACCAGGAGTTAAACTGACGTGTTAAGAGTTTATCGCCTTCCTTTCTCCTTCCTCTGGGCCCTGGTGGAAAATGATGAGTGTTAAGCTCCCCGTCGGTTCCCAAATGGAAAGGGAGAGGCAAGAAGCATGTCCAGAGACTCTCAAAGTGGACTGTCAAAGCTTGGAGGGGCAAAGTTAGCTGGATAAAGGATTCTAATATTATTGGCCAGCAACTTAAGCCCAAAGGGCATGCACATACATATTTTCATTCACTAGGGCAGCACTATACACAATGCATGAAAGGCCCAAAAGGGGGGGCTGGGTCTGGGAAGATTGGAAAGGACTCTGGGAACCATTCCATCCAACCACTTCATCTGCAGCAGAAGAAACCAAGGGACTTCTAATGTTTCTACGTGGTGGTGGGGCGGCGGGGGCTGACAGCACTGATGTGGATTTTGAGTTCTGATAGGAATTAATGACAGTCAGGGACAATAAAGAGCATAAAAGAGAGCATTTGTCACAGCGTCCCTGTCTGCAGCCTCCCGCATGCACACTTCTCTTGTTTATCCTTTCATCTCCGTGACTTGTGGGGAGTGAGAGCAGAAATGATATGGTCCTGAAAGACGGGCTTTATTATCAGAACAACGCTAATAGCTTATGTCATCATACTAATAAGACTTCCTGAGCACCTGTGTACTAGCACAGTCAGTGACTAAAGCCAGCAGAGGGATGCACAGAGCTTCGTCTCCTGCCTCCCTCTTCCTTCTGAAGGGACCGGCGTGTCCCCTTGCACGCCCTCAGACCAGGCTGAGACCGGATGACCTTGGCTGTGCTTCCTTCCGCTCAGCCAGCCACGCTGTTGCTGGGGATGGGCTTCCAGGCTCCAGAATGCTCTCTCCACACCTGCCCATGGCACATGCTCATCCGTGAATGAGCCAGTCCACGTCACCAGGGCCATCTCCTGCGCTGGGCATCACCAACAAGTCCACAAGCCCAAGTGCTACCCACCGCGACAGTGATATTTTCAGGTAACAGATTGTCAGTGGAGACTCCTCACGCTAAAGAGAGACGTGGCCCTTTTTCCGGGATCCGTTGTGCCTTTTTTTCAATGCGACGCTCCTAAATCCTTCCTCTGCCAGCTCATTCAAATCTTGAATCAAATTCATGGATCTTGGTCTCCCCAATCTTCCTTCAAAATCTTATTAATCAATCTTTTGGGAACTGAGGTCTATATGTGTATATGTGAACTCAAAACCCCCAAGTTTAATCTTGGGAATTTAAATAGCATGGAGATTTCACGATCTCTAAAATCTACCACGTCTGCTTGTCACTTTGTCATTCTACTATCTCTACAGAGAGAGATCCCGATTATTTCTCAAAAAATGAACCAGGGACATGGTGGAAGGCGGGCCAGGCACCAGCCCTCAGTTCTCTATGCACATTCTCACAAACGCACAGTAGAGCTGATGAGAGTGGGTGCAACCCACTTGCAGCCCCAAATCCTAATAATACCTTCTACCAAGTTCTATTACCAAGGGATGGTGAAGGTCACCCTGGTGTGGACCCTGTGCTGACTGCGGTGCCTAGTACGGTCCTCTTAAACTTTTCACCAGCCAGGAGCCCTCTCATTAGTTTCCTTCCAGCCAGTTCATCGTGTTGATAAATCACAAGCAAACCCACTGCCATTGAATTGATTCTGACTTTCAGCAACCCTAGAGGACAAAGGGCAGAGCTGCCCCCATGGGCTTCGGAGACAGTTACTCTACGGGGGCAGGGAGCTTCATCTTTGTCCTGCGAAGCAGCTGGTGGTTTTGAACTGCTGACCTTTTGGTTAGCCGTCCAACTTGTACCCCATTACGCCACCAGGGCTCAGCTTTGTATCAAGTAGACCATGTGTTTTCCTGTTTGATAAGCAAAGACAGACAAATACCTACCAATCAGAGTTATTGAACGGATAGGCGGCCAGCCATAGTCCAGCACCACACAATTCAATGACCAGGTGACCGTTTATGAAGGGTGAACGCTGCGGTTTCCATGACTCTGCCATGGAGTCTGACGATACCTTCCTATACAAGCCCCGGCAGCCTGCGCCTGCAAACTGGGAGCCACTGGGCCAATGGCTTTCTTCTCTTCTCCAACTTTCCCGTGGAGATCTAAATCAACGCACCAGGCAGCAACTCAATGGCCTTGTCCTATTTGGGGCTGGTGCTAGAGCTCTTAGCTCCTCGGGGGGTACTCTGCCAGAGCCACATCTTGGCACTTTTCTTTAGAGCCCTTAGAAATGTCACCTGGGGAAAGGGAAGTTCCTTACTTTGTTATTCACCTTTTTGTGTATGTGTGGAACTGAAGTCTTTGGAGCCTGGGAATGCTAGCACCGGCGGTGCAGTGTGAAGCCCTGCTGCTTTCCACAAGCCCAGGGAGGTCTGTGGTGTCCCATGAGGTTGCTATGGGTGGGACTTGGTTCCATGGCACCCAACACCGGAAAGTATTCTATGAAAGCCACAGAGACAGCAAGGGAAGAGGTTCTTGTCGGCAGTTTTTTTAAGTCAAATACTCTACATGTGCCTCAGTCAAACTGTCAGTGTCAGTCTGAAGCGTATACACCACTTCCATGTCTGGATTTATACACTGCACAGCAAACACACGTTCTACAGAGGATTGCTACTAAAAATGAGTTCATACCCATAGAAACATCAGGTAGAAACCATCTCTTAGAAGGCACATCCCTACAGAATCTCAAAAAGCTTTATATACATTATCTCATTCAGCCCCACTCTTCTGGGTAAGCAGGTGGGCCGCCAGGGCTATCATCATTCAATGGCCATCCCCAATACCCTCTCTGGTACGCAAGGAATCTGCCATGATCCCAATTTAAAGCAGGAAATAGACAAGCATAAGGTGTATTCTGAGGGATGGAGACAGCTCCTAAAGCTTCAAGTCTCCTGGGTAATTAACAGTAGGCTGGCAGGTCAAAGAAAACGGGACTTCGTTATACCTTCCTGTGTGGGGCTGACCTATCAAGAGGGTATATGACAGTAAGTCAAAAAGTATCACTACAGAGCATGACCACCTTCATTACCAAGCAAAAATATCAGAATGTGGAGCCCCTGTTTCTCAACAAATACTCCATCCAGAGATGTTTCCGTTTGAGCTTTTTCCCCCGAAGGCACTCAATTTGGGTATCCTCCAGGGCCTCAGATCATGTTCATTTTCAGTGTCCTTTGAACTACAGGACCCAGGGATCAGGGCTGTAGGGTGAATGGGGTACGTTTTCCCAATGGCATCTCCTAGGCAGCTCTGTCGACCCTCGAGGAATGAGCGAGCACATTGTCACGATGGAAAACAATTCCTTGGCACAGCTAGCTCTGCCCTTTTCTCACCACCGCAGTTTTCCGTTTTCTGAAAACTTCATAGTAAGTGCTCATGCTCACCATCCTGGTCTTTTGTGATGCATCAAGATTACCCCACTTTGGGGTTTCAGAGTCTCTGTAGCCTCTGAGCTGGCCTCTCTGCCTGAAGTTGAGTTGGCCCAGTAGATGCCATCAGAAGCCAAGGTTTGGAATGAACCTCTTTGTGGAAAGTATCCTAAGGCGACTAAGACCATTTGACCCCATCAACTACTCAAAGCTCCATGTTTAAAAAGTGTTGTTTGGAATAAACCCGTGCATGTGTGAACACTTTCTGATGGACCTTTATGTTAAGGTGACCAGATTTAAAGCGGGACACCATTGACTGTGGGGGAGGGGGGGTTGATTAAAAATTTGATCTATATGGACCAAATAGACCGCTCCCTAGCTTGTCGTGCATTCTTTCCAAAAATCGGAACTTTTAAAAAATGCCAAAAATTGAGACTGTCTCGCCAAAAGCAGGACGTCTGGTCACCTTACCTTATGTGTGTGTGAATGTATGGCTATAGTTATGTAGTGATATACAAAAATATGTCGATCTTTTATAGATGAAAAATTATATTATTGGCACATATGGGGAATAATAAATCTACAGTAAATACTTTCTTGAAATATTAAGTGCACAGTTATCTAGTATCGAACAAAACTTGAGTCCTTTGGAAATGAGGGGTCTTCAAAAAGTTCCTTAAAAGCTTCCATCACGATCCTTTTGAAGTCCTCGTACAGATGAAAAATTAACCAATCCAGGTATTAAATATCTTAGAATTATTGATTACACACCCATGATGTATCAGTGCAGTGGCAGGCTTTTGTTTTATGCTGGTTCTATTATTGAGGGCATGCTCACAGATGTATTCCGTGGTACCGAGACCAGTGCAATAGTAAATTCAATAAATATTTGTTGAATGAATGTATGGTTTGGAGGATTTAAATTTGCTCATAAAATTTTTTGCTCTTTTTCATCATAATTTTAAATTAAAAAAGATGTCTGAGGGAAAAAATTTACCCTACCTTGGCCTGAGTGGGCTTTGATGCAAAGGGCACAGATTGGGGGACGTTACAGTGATACAAGGATGGAGCTGGAGAGATTTCGTGACAGAAACCCTTCTGAAAGATGTGATACAATAATGACCATAGCACTGAGCACAAAGGCAGCAAATGCCCATTATCAGCAAGAAGAGGGGGAGGTCAAAGAAGTGCACCCCTTCCCAAAGCAATACAGGAGACTGACAGGAGCCAAGTGAGCTCCACATTGCTCTGAGGGCAGGACCACCGGGCCTTAGCATTCTGTCACTGAAGGAGGCACAGGGCTGGGTCTATGGAGAGTTGAGCTCACGTTCACTGGGGAGGAAGTGCTCGCCCACACAGGTAACTGCTCTCTTAGCCCAAACAGGAAGAGGCCCCTTCGCTTCATGTGGGTGAGCACACGTGTCCCTAGAGGACATTTTATTTACAGCTTCTGCTGACGGGATCAGGCTCCCTTGTTTTTGTAGCTCCAGTCTGACGGGTCCCTTGAATTCACATTGTTATTATAAAACACCTTGCAGCCTGCCACTGCCGAAATGGAAGTGCTCGAAACCAATGTTCTCTGAGGGCAGTAACTGCTTCATAGAAACTGCATTTAATAAAAGGATGCGTGATTCCGAAAAGAAAAGGGTAAGGCATATTGCAAGGAAATGTCTGGAAGACATTTGCAATTAATATTTTACAAGACACTCAGAATCTGTGATTCTTCCTTGCTATTAAAATTTAAGAGGTTTTTTTTTCTTTCAAAACTGTATTCCTCTCCGTTATTACCTCCTTAATTAAATTAATTTATACAGTGAGTGCACTAATGATACTCCTGTAGGTTTTCAATCCAGAAATCTTATCGCCAGAGATAAGATGTGTGAAGACCGTGGAAAAAAGAATGACGCGGGTGCGGGGCTGTCCCTGCCATGAGGGCACTGAGCCCTGATGTCTGACTACTGAAGAGATCTGGGCAGTTTTGTTTCTTTTGTGGGGGGGCCTACATTAAGGCCTTTAAAACCTTTTTGTTTTAATTAAGCTAAATTAGGTCAGTGGAAACAAAACGAGTCTGGCAGTTGCTTTTGTAGGGGTTTCTCTCTAGAAGACACCACACATGGTAGATGATGGCATTTCTACTGAATGTTCCTACCCGCTCGGCTGGGCCCACCTGAAACCCCCCACAGAGGGCTCTCACTCTAAGGACAGTGCTATAGGCTCAAGGTGGGCCAACCCATGGGAACTGAGTCCACTGTGGCTCAGTGACGCTCTGGGTCAGAGCAGAACTGCTCCTTCAGGTTTCCAAGACGGTCTATCTTTAAAAAACAGACAGCCTCATCTTTCACCAGTGGATGGCCAGCCAAAAACCAAGGGCACAATGGCGCAACTGTGGGGAAAAGGCAGCTTAGCAGTGGTGCGCCCCACCGGAAGGCTAACCAAACCGCCCTACCTGTGCAGGTATGGTCACACTGCCCTACGCAGGTGATGGAAACAACCTGCTGAGGATCCTGACAGAGGGAGGACCAGCACTCTGCCACAAGCAAACCAAATCGTTTACTGTCCCCATCTTTCCAGATTGTCAACCTCATAAGCGCAGAGGTCCCATATGGCTTTGATCTCTGCTATTTCCTGTCAAGATCTAAGCTTAGTGCCCGGCACACAGGAGGCATTCAATAAGTGTCTGTAAATGAAATACCAGTCATTATGAAGGCACTGTACTTCAGGGTTGATTTGCTGCTTCATAGTGAAGCAGCCATGTCTAGAGAAGTGGGAAGATGATGTAGCCCCAGAGATGACCCCAGACTCCCCCTCCACATTCTTGACACTGATCTGTCATGTTTGCCCCCTTTGTTTCTAACATTCTATTTCTAGCATTTGTGCAACATCTTTCTCAGTTCCATGGTTAGAGACAGGCATACTTACTTCATCCCTTCTCTAAGGTCCTAATCCCTCGCTTCTATCAATCCCCACCCATGTCAACCATATGTTGCATCTGCATAGTCCATATGTGATATACACATTCAATGGCACAGTAGAGTGTTCCACCAGCTTTTCTTTAATCTTTCTCATGCAAACCAAGTTCTGTGCGATTCCCAAACCCATGCCCATTGAGCCTATTCTCACCCCGAGTGACCCTGCAGGGCAGAGTAGAACCTCTGCTTCAGGCTTCCGAGACTACATCTTTCCAAGCGCAAACAGCCTCATCTTTCTCTAGTGAGGTGGTAGGTGTGTTTGAAACCCCAAACCTGTGGCTCACCGCAATGGCCCAAGGCTTAACTCTCTGCACCACAAGGCCTCTTTCCAAGACAGATAAGGGGTACTACATAAAGGGGGCATGCAAACACCCCAAACTTAACCCAGTTTGGTGGCATGATAAAAGTTCCTTATGTTACAAAATATCAACCACAAAAGAAAATTAAGTAAAGGAGGGGGGAAAAAAGAAAACAGCTCTGTTTGATCTTGGTGTAGATGGAAAGTTTTGGACACTCCAGAAAGGAGACAGCAAGTGCCTTTTTAATGGATTTTATCCCCAGGAAAATGATTACAACCAGGGAGGCTTTAAAGTGTCAGCGGTGATGCATTTTTCTTCATCCCTCTTTATTTTTCCTTCAGAAAGAAATTGGAAGCATATGGCAGAGTGCATCATTAATTTCTTATTAATTTCATAATATGAAGGCAACCAGTTAAAATGGTAGTGCTACAACTTTAAATTACCGAACTCGCTTGGTATTTAATGAGAGATTTAGCACAGCAGGGCTTCTGTTAAATTAAGTTGTGCCTTCACATCACAGTGGGAAAACAGGTGTATATTGGTTTAGAATTATGGAAATGTTGACTAATTCCAAGGCTTGTAATCAAACAGCAAGGCACCCTGTTATAGTTTTTCCCCAAGAATCTGCATTCATCTTTTATGTTGGTCCCATTTCTTCCTGACCACCAAAGCTCACAGCTGGGAGGTGCTGACTTTCATGTTTTCCGTGCCTGCTGCTGGGTATCAGGTAAAGCTACACATCAAAGCAGGATGTGGACCTCTCTTGTTCCCACTTACCTCCCCTGACATGGCCAATGTAGCCACAATGTATGTCCTTTAGTCAAGGCTATGAGCCTGCAAAACAGATCTGACTTTGCAAGGTTTTCATAAACAAGTGGGCATGTAAAACTGAACCGGAAAAAACAAACAAACAAACAAACAAACAACCCCTGAGTAGAAGACCTCTTTTCCAATACAAACATTGTTCTTAGTAATGGGTCTCCTGAATTTTGCATGCAGAATTTTTAGGCATTAGGGGGGAGAGAGAGAGAGAGAGAGAGAGAGAGAGAGAGAGAGACTGAGAGAATACATACACACTACTCCCCAACCCCACCCCACCCCCAAAGAACAACAAAAATCCATGGCCATTGAATCAACTCTGACTCATAATGACCCTATACAAAGTTGTTGAGGCTGTAAATCTTTATGGGAGTGGACAGCCTCAACTTTCCCCCTCAGAGTGGCTGGTGGGTTTGAACCACAGCCTTGCAGATAGCAGGGCTGAGCTTCCTGAGAGCTCCAGCCAGGCTGTGCATGTTTAATGGTACAGATAGTCTTTTCTTCTTAAGACAGGGGTCAGAATAGGATGTCAACAGGCAGGAGCAAAGCCTCCGCAGTCACTTCTGTGTATCTCAGCATGCCCGAGGCTCAGCCACGGTTCCTTCAGAGCGCTTCCCAGATGAAGATGTGTGTTGGACACACTGGTTCCCGTGGAAGGGCTGAGTGCCCAGGCTCACCACGCTTGGTATGACTTACAATGCGATGTGGTTGGTCAGAAAAATCATATTCCAAGTGCTAAATATCATTCATTATCTCAAGTCATTCTACATAGAATTCGTGTGACAGCTATTTTCCTCTTTTAAACTGAGATAGAAACTTTAACAAATATACTTTGTCATTATTGAGGATATCTACTGCAAAACACACACCAGTTAATTCAGCAGTTTCTCCATGTGCCATTATGCAACCATTCTCACCTTCCCTCCTTCTTTCTCATTAGCATGCACAGGTCCCTCATTAACATAAATTCACTGACCTCCAGATTTCCCATCTAACCTTTCACATGACTCTTGTCACTTTGATCCCATGGAGCGAATTCTTGGAAGAGCATGATGCTCCAGGAAGATATTCCTTGTTAAATGACTGAATTAGAGAAGATTTCAGGGGATATTTCTGGTTTAAGGGTAAGAGTATCTCAGAATGAGAATTTCAGCAGTACATTCTCGGCCTTCATGGCTCCAATAGTTGGAATACACAAAAATTTGAAATTGTTCTGCATTTCCTTCCCTTGTAGATCAGGATTCTTCTAAAAATACTTTAGCAGTGGTTCTCAACCTTCCTAATGCCGTGACCTTTTAATACAGTTCCTCATGTGGTGGTGCCTCCCAACCATAAAATTATTTTCGTTGCTACTTCATCACTGTAATTTTGTTACAGTTATGAATCGGGGGACCCCTGTGAAAGGGTTGTTCGACTTCCAAAGGGGTCACAACCCACAGGTTGAGAACCACTGCTTTAAGGCAAGACCCACAAGATGATATGTGAGCCCGGAAAACAAAAACTACTTTCCTCAATCATTGGCTGAACGAGTAAATCGTTTCCTTGGTTGTGTTAGTTCAGTCATGTGACTCAACATTGCCATTTCCTAGAATTTACCTGGGGGAAAACCCCATTGATATGGAGAATAAAGCTGAAACAATACCATAACATTTTTAAAGGTCACTGAGCAAAGAAAGTCTTAATAAAAACAACCTCACTAAAAAGTACCCTTAATAGTTTCAGGGGAAGCGATTAACTACAACTGGGAGGCTAACAGACTCCAGGTACCTACCACACATTCTCTGACGCTTCTTTTATTTGATTGGCCCACATGAAAAGTGGAAAACAAAAGTGGGGTGACTCAGACCAGGGTTCATACTTTGTTCACTTTGGGGTGATTAAGGATCTGATGGTTTGTAGGTCTTTTCTTGGGCATCGCCCCACTACAAACACCGCGACCTGTTCAATGATTCCAATGAATTTTCTTCTTGGGGCAACAGGCTATAAAATGTATGTGTGCATACAGTAGTGTGTCCACATGCACAGGTATTCAAGCGTATGTACAGAGACAGATAAATGACACAAAGGTAAATTTACATCCTGTAAAGCATTAGGGACAATACATGCTCTTTCTGTTATTCTTATCACACCAAGTTACAATAAAATCATTATCACTGCACGGCTTATCGCAGTTCGACATTATAACCAATGCATATCATTATGACGCTGAATTAACTCATCCCTGATATTCGGGCCAATGGGGAAAGAGAGCCCAGTAGCACAGGGAAATTTATACCACCATACAATACATAAAATTGCCAAAAAGCCTTTAGAAATAATTTATTCTCGTGGAGTAGCTATACTGAACCTCAGTTCACTTCTAGTGAATTGGACTAATCATCCAATATTGTTGGGAAGGAAATGGAAAAAAAAAAAGGGTAAGCTTTGTGTTTTTCTGCCCTGTATCAACATGAAGCCACAAATTGGGCATTAAAACATTGACTTTGTTAACCACCATTGGCTGTTCAGAAACCATTAGGAGGCTTAATATTATGGCTGTACAGGGTACATTTTGCTCTTTCAAAAGAAAATCTAAAGACTAAATTTGAAAAGGGGCTCCTGGTGAGTAAAAGCTTTTCCTTTTCCATTTGCTTCCTGTGTGTGTGTGTGTGTGTGTGTGTGTGTTTCTCTTTTTCCTTTTAAAGTCTAAGCCCACCCAACACTCTTTGGCAGCTGCGGCTACCCAGTGGGGTCACTCTGATTTCCTAACCAGGGAAGATGCTACTTGAGAGCTCTTTCCTTGGGCGCGAATGCTGGTGTTTCTTTATGCGGCGTCAATGGGTTTGGCTGCTGTCTGGGGACAGAGAGGGCATCGCACACACCTCCAAAGACCAGAGTCATTTTGGGCACTAAGAGCCCATAACGCAAACCTTCAGTTGAAAAGGGACCATTTTCAAGCAATAAAGTGATTTTGGTACAAAAGTAAACTGACTCACCCCAGGTAAAGTTTTAATATTGTGCAGTGCATTCTGGGCTTCAAGTGCAGCTTTTCTTGTATAAAATGTTACGAAACAACAACCTACAGAGAGAAATGAAAAGGTTTTAGAAATTTCTGTGAATGCTTCGCTTAGATATAATGGAGACTGTGGCGAACAAATAAGGTACTTAAAAGGAGGCACAATTTAAAAATAATCAGGTGTATGAGAACAGTGATAACAACATGGCAAGCATTTACACAGTGCCTTTCATCCTAAATCACATTTATTAGCTTCACCCGAGGTGGAGATCAATTGACATCTCCATGTACCAACTCTCAGGAAGGCGGCTGTTCAGGAAGGGGCGTGGGGGCGGTGGGGGTGGGGTGGGCCAGGTGTTAATGGGCCTTGTGTTGCAGCAGTTGTATAAGAAAAGTCCGTAATCACAGTGGACACCAGCACAGACCTCCATTAACATCATTTTCATAGAGCTTCCCTCACGCTCCCACCAGGCTTTCCGAACACTTTCGAAAGGCAAAAGGTTTAGATAACTAGTTTGTACGCCTCTTAGAGGCTGAGACATTGCTTTATTCTTTCGCCTCTTCCCCACAGCACACAATGTACGCAAGACTCTCAAGATTTTTTTTTTTGTCCAAATGAAAGACGGACTATATTTTAAATGGTTTAAAACTGAAGTCACAAAACAAGCGGGTACATCCCCAGAGAGATATCAGCAGCCCCTGGTCCACCTACCAACTAGAGCACAGCAGCTGGCAACCTCTTGGCTTTTCTATTTCTAATGACCTGGCCATTCTGCTGGATGGTAAGAATTTTCCCGAAACGTAGCTGACCAATTGAAGTGGCGGCTTTGGCCTCACAGGCTTCATTTAAGTCCCTAGAAGGCACAGGAGTTACTTCAATTCAAGGTAGAATTTCAGATAGAGGAAATGAAGGCCAGCTGTCTCATAACTTAAACTCGGCTCTTCTAACTGGACAAGACCATCTCTGCCTTCTGAATTTCCCACTGCCTCTCGGGAAGCTCGCCTTTCCCCTTCCTGGATGGAGAGGGTTTCTTTCCACATCAGGAAGCCATGGCAGGTTCCGCATTTCAAACACACTTCCCAAGCAAGGAGGAGCCTGACATTTAGAGAAGCAGCTTTGGGTGGTGGGATATTTAAAATCAAATGATGTGAAGATGAAGTAGCAAGGTGGTTTGCTAAGGTGAAAAGAGGGAAAAACAGGAAGGAGGAGTGTGGGGGATTCAAAACCAACGTCAGTCTAGGTCTTGCTCCGAGCCCAGCCTGGAACATGTAGATTGGTCCCAACATGAAGAGCAGAGGGACTGGGGAAATAGCACATGAAGCACGGAGCATGGTAAGAAGATAAAAGCAACAAGAAACAAAGCCACGTGGACTGAGAGACTTTTCAGATCTTTGACCAATAATGCACAGGAGACTCAAGGATAGAGAGAGCTTTCCAACCTTCAAGTACCCACTTCATCATGCCAACCACTGTCTCAAGCTCCACTGCTTAGGGCATGGTTCACGAGGCATTTTGTTGGTGGTTCGCTGGCAGAATTCCCTTTCAGGTGCAAGCCCTAGATTCAACGACTAGGTACAGCAAAGCCATCCGCTGTCTGTCCAGTGGCAACTTGTGCGATGCTATGATGCTGCAGAGCTTTCGGCAGTGCTTTCCCAGTAAGACAGGTGGGGAAGAAGAGCCTGGAGATCTACTTGTGAAAATCTTTCCATAAAGACCCTGCGGATCACAACCGTTAGATCCCAACGAGGCCCAGAGCTGTACAGGACCGCGCAGTGCTTTGTTCCTGCGCGGAGACCTACTGAGCTGATGGTACTGGGCAGCAGCTAACAGTGACAAGGAGCAGTTCAGCTGCTGTTTAGGCATCAACTGCCCTTGAAGAAGGGTACCTTTAGTAGTTCTTAGCTCTTTACATTTCAGTATGAATTTGGTGACTAGAGCGCTTTCTTCTCAAACAATCTTTTTGGTGACTAGAAGGTGTTTAATTTTTTGCAAAATAGATACCCGGGGCTTCTGCAAAATTGAAAACAGCAACCACAACCACCAAATGAAACAAAATGAAGGACTTTGAAAACAAAGTGAAGAATCAATATACAGACTGGGACAACACATCGAGGAGGCATTTATCCGATATGGGTTTCATTTCCAGACTATCTAAAGCAATCCTACAAATTAAGAACAAAAAGACAAAACACACTATGTAAATAGATCTTTCACCAAGGAAGCGCTATAGATGGCAAATGGGCACACAAAAAGTGTTTTCTTATAACCTTTAGCTGTTAGGGAGAGGCAAATCAAAACCACCACGAGATACCACTCCATCCCCAGCAGGAGAGTTAAAATAAAAGCACAAACAAACAAATGAAGCAAATGTTGGAGACGTTGTCAACAAATTAGAAACCTTCTGCACTGCTGGTGGGAACAGAACACGGGGCAGGCAAGGTGGGAAACAAGCCAGTGGCTTCTCAAGAGTTCAGCACAGAGATAGCCCAATGGGCACCCATCCAGGAGGATGGATGGCAGTGATGTGCATGCCAGGGGTCACTGTGGCTCTCTCCCAACAAACGACAGGTAGAGACCATAGAAATCTCCATCAACTGATGAAAGGATCAACGAAACGCACAGACCCATAAACGATATTACTTAGCCAGAGAGAGAAATGAGGGCCTGGCACATCGGCCACAGGGGTGAACATTAGGCTGAATGCAATAATGCACAAAAGGACAAATATGGCATGACCTAACTCACAGGAAATATCTCCAAGCGACAAACATACAGGGACCGGAGTTCACGAGTGTTTGCCAAGAGCAGGATGTGTGGCGAGGAGGTCACTGCTTAGGAAGGACAGAGGTTCTGTTTGTGGTGATGTGGACTACTGATGATGGTTGCGCGACATGCTGAATCTACTCCATAATTGGTGATTTCTATAATTTTCTTTATGGAAGAGGTCTTGACGGCAATTGTCGCCTTCTGTACAGACACATCTCACTGGATTGCATTTGCCGTGCAGACACCAAGTTTGTCTTACTTTTTCTCTTAATGACCTGAAGGTCGGGCGACACTGTCGACATGCACCTATGAGTGCTCCTTTTTTCTGTAACACCTGCTCGCTTCAGGCCGCTCTGTCATGTTTTGGCCAGTTTCACCATATCAATGTATTCTTCAAAGTGTTACTGGACACTGCATTCGGCTACAGCACCATCGCGTTTATGTGCACTGAGAAGCAAAGACTGTGTGAGGCTCATTTTGCTGTGGGGGTTTGGACCGGACCTTCTGTAGCTCTGAGGGCGGGCTG
>NW_022111377.1:2193221-2217147 GCF_000313985.2 Echinops telfairi
CCCATGTTTAATATGCACACTGAAAAGTTTAAACGCACTGGCCTGTGGAGATAATTTCAACAAAGAAGAGAGAAATGTTGCCATTTGCCCTTTGATATGCCACCAGCAGGGCAGAAGGTCAGAGCGTTACAATAGGAAGCCCATGAGGTAAGATTTTCTTCCTTGTCTGCCCTTAGTGAGTGGACAGCTGTTAAGGGAACCACCTGTCTCTTAGATTTCCCCACGCCAGCTGTAACCCAGGTCTGAAATGGACGGGATTCATTTCCAGGTCAGCTGCAACACCAGCTGGCCCTGTAATCTGATTCAGGGGGTTCGGTTGTTTCTAGCCTCACTGTGAGGCGGGTGGTTAAACAGCTACACTATCCACAGAGGCTCTCTGAGGGCCAGAGGCTGCCATCTGTGTTGGGGGAGACCACCCCTCAAGTTTCAGCGCTATGCCTGAGCTCCCCCAGTCCCTTCTGGCCCTGCCAGAAGAGAGCGCAAAGTCCTGCTTGAAGTCCAAGATAGGAAGTGACCAGCCAGGAGGCTCTCGGGATTAGCAGGAGTGAAGGCACTTTGATGAGTGAGGTGCTTCAGAAAATCTCACCCCGCTGTTTCTGCTTCAGGCTGGCTAATTTTTGCTGTTTCATATTTCCCTATGGTGGCGCTGTCTACCAAGCATTTCCACTTTACCACCTTGACCCGCTCATCAGGAGTTTCTGCCACCACCTGCTATCAACTTGGAAAACAAATAATCACCATGCTCTGCACCCAGGTTACTTGATAGCATCTCACTTTTCCAAGTGTTAACAATCCATGGTAGCAATAAAGCCCTTACCCTTTGGAGCTGTTCCCACACACACACAAAAAAAGAATAAATCATCCTCTGTAAATCTGTTAATCAACCCCATCCCAGTATTCACGTGGGCTTTTAAATTCACAGGTGTAAATAGTTACCCCGCTATCAGATTTGACTGCCTCCGTGGGGTGGACACTGGAAGGACCCAAGGTGCTGCACAAGCAGATACCTATACTTTATCCTTGGTGATGGGCTAGCATATGGAAATTTTAAATTGCGAGGGGTGGTGTGTGTGTGTGTGTGTGTGTGTTGAGTTAGTTTTTGTTTATCTGCAAAGAGGACAGAAGTAGGACAAAAAAGTTTGGGAACCTATGGTCTACAATGACCCTACATTTCCACCATTTATGACTTCTTTTGTTCATCAAACCAAAGGATTCTGCTATGATTCGGTACATCACTTAGGGGGGAGATCCATTAAATCTTATGGGCTATTAATGCCTATTAATTTTGCTGCTTTACTTAGAATAGCTCTCAGAGTCCACAGGGCGAGCCCCTAAGACATATCAATTTGACAGTAGAGGCAGGTTAAAAGAGAAGACAGAAAGCCCAGTGTACTGCTAGGCAGGCCCCACAGCGGCATCTCTGGGTAAGTCAGGAAGCAGTGCGAAGACCCTGGGCCTTTCAGGGAAGGAGAGGGGTACTGAGAAGTTCATCTGCTTCCTATTCCCTCTGTTCTCCTTTGGTCTACCTGCTTGGAGTTCCATCAGGGCAACTTAGAACTCTTGACCTCCTAGAAGGCCAGAAGTTGGCAAGTTGAGCAAAGAGTAGCAATATATATTCAGCTTGTACAGCACCCTCAAGTCAGAAGAATAATTGCGAGCTATGATGATGCCTGTCATAGATCAGAAGTTGAGAGTGCCAATCCCAGAAAGACCGAGGGCGGCCTACTGCAAATACGGTAACTGGTAACTGGTAACTGACTGTATCACTTCACGAATAGTTGCAACTGTCATAAAGCATTCCCTTTGGTATTCTGCCAGTCTAACTGCCGAATGATTTGAGAGATTATGATTTTTTTTCTTCCTTGTTTCCAAAGATAAAGCTAAGAAGATGGGCCAATGGTTTCATTCACACACACATACACACACACACACACACATACACACTCACCCCACCAGTATTATATTTTAAAATCATAAAGAAAACACTCAAGTTTACTGAAAGACTTTAATTTTAAATGACCAAGTGGGTTTATCCTCAAAGAAACCATCTGGGCTATCATAAGTCTTTTCATAGCCACAGCTGTTTCTCTTGGAAATCTTTACTTGAAAACTCTTAGTAGCACTCTTCAGGGGGAGAAGAAAAAGTCCTGCTTATGCACAGATAACCCGGTTATGGCATGGCTTGCCCTGAATGACCTAACCCTATGCTTACATCCTTCAGTGTGGCCAGCTGTGTCATCACCATGATTGTGGTGCCAAAGATCGGCGTTTAAAAGGCGCTCTGCATTTAGGAAACCTATGAAGGAGCCTGGTGGCACAGTGACTACACACTGGACTGCCAGCCACAAGGTTGGCGGTCAAGGGCACCAGTGCTTCCATGGGAGAGAGATGAGGCCTCTGTAACTGCAGGGGGTAGGTCTAGCCTGTCTTCTCGGGCCACGAGCTGGAATTGACTCGACGGCAGTGGGTGATGAAAACTGTCATACTCCTTAAGGAAACAAACTTCCTCCCAGATTCCGAAACTATTTTTTTTTAAAACCAAGTTGAGGGATGAGAGAATTAAGATCTGATTCTCTGGATACATAATCTAGAAAAGGTAGTTTTCTTTGCCTTTGACTCAAAAAATATGGACAAGGAAATTATTACTCCATCTGCGTGCCTACATTAAAGAATCCAAGTATAAAGACCTGCAATGATTTCCCTTATGGAAATAATCCTTCATCAGCTACAGGGTAAACACGTGGAATCACGTACCAACAATTTCTACTCTCAATGGCAGGAAGTCAATCCTGTGCCCGTTTGGGGACTGATCCGAGAAGATGCAAAAGGCCGAAACTGATCTCCCAGTACACTGTCACTGAATTAATGGACTGAGACATATTTGAAGTTTGGTACTTAGGGTGCTATACCGGTAAACACCCATCACCCCTAAGTGAACTCTGACCTCAGGGTCAGGAGAGGTGGTGTCCACATCTTCTTGGCCACTGAATATCTTACAACTATGACCTCTACTTCACATTTTCTGAATCCCAACACGCACTTGAAAACAGGCATGCGATGGTCCTCTGATGGCTGAACTTTGTTCTCTCTCTCTCTGTCTAACCACGTAATAATTCTAGCAGACAAATTCAACTCAAGATAGATTCAAGTCAGCACACCAACCAAATGGTCATGTTGTGAACTGAAAATTCCTTCAAAGGCTGCCTTTGAATTCTAAGGCACTGAGGGATCAAGGGACTAAGGCCCGGGGAGGTAGAAGGACCCCTTCCTGGGTGGTTTTTTTCCCCTTTCTGTGAATGCAGCTCTCTTTTGTACACCCATTTGCAAGCAAAGCAGGTGCCTGCTTTACAGAAGTCGAATTCCAAGCGGGCTCTTGGCTTCCTGAATTGGCACCCAAGCCGGTTTAAGTCAAAAGAGAACACACTTGGTTCCCCTTGTCATCTATTTTTCTCCCTCCATTTTAGCCCCAGAATCAAAGGCTGCTGCTGCGAGTGGCACATTCATGTTCCAGCAAATCTCCCAAACAGCGGCCTCACTTCAACACGCCCCCGATCTCTTATTTCCCCTCCTGCCCAAACCCTGGACTTTCAGTTTCCACCAAGCAGTTCAGGGCTCAAAACCCCCATTAAAATCCCCGGAATTAATTTTTCAAAGGAAACGTCGTAGTACCGACGTTCACAGGGAAGTGGGTTGTTTTCTGACGGTGTAGGCGGTGACTGCTCTGCAGTCTCTCGAGGTGAACGATGATGACAATATGCCCTTCTTAGAAAGTGTGCAGACCCTTCGAGAGGAGCGGGGCAGCTCGGGAGTCGGGGACGCAAATTGTCCTTTTCCTCAGTCCTCAGTCCGCCCATCCACCCTAGATCTGGGTGCCACAATGCCAAACCACATCAAACGCCCCGCGGTTCGCTCGTGCCCTTGCGGACCGTGTGCGCTAGAGGGTTATTTCTTCACGCGGTCCTCCAGGGAATGTTCGAGACGTGCAGGACGAAGATGTAGCCAGTACTGTCCCTGATCTCACAAGCTACACTTACAAGTCCACACCCGTGGGACTGAAGCCCTTCTTGCATGTGACTCTGCCTATGATTTCATCCCGGGGGGCGGGGTGGGGGTGGGGTGGTGGTCGCTGCACTGGGACACGGAACCAAGATGGTCGTCTGAACTGAGATGGGGGATGTGGGGATGAAAAGAGTGCCCACCCTAGAAAACATTAGCTGGCTGCCGGAAGAAAGTCAGGCTATCTCTGTTGGTTTGGCTCTGGTACTGTAGGTTTAAAACTGAGATAAAAGACACTTGGTGGCAGTTAAGGTGCCAGTGCTTTAGTGGCTTCTGTGCCCATTCAGTCGAATCACAGAATTTTACAATGAGCTAACGCGACTAGCCGAGCCTGCCCGTCCACATCCAGGTGAGTGACCGCCAAAGTAGCCCATCGGGGACCCTCAGTCTGCCTGGCTGTTGTTTCTGGGGTGTACACCTTTAGCCGGCCACACAGGAGCTGGCAGCAGAAGCTAACATGCCACGTCCATCACTGGTGTCTCAGCACCCTTCAAAGCCAATCCATCCACAAAGAGATGAACCCTAGAGGCATCCCAGTCCAGAGCATAGCAGGTGCTGCTGTAGCCCGGAAACATCCCTAGAACTGCGTCCAGCTCCTGCCACATGATCTACAATGGCTTTCTGAAAGCCTAGAGCTCCCATCTTAAACTTTAAGTCTTCTACAACAAACCTCTTCCTCTACGATCTGAAATGAGAGCCCCACAGCTCGGCCTGTACAATTGCCACATCCCGGAGAAAGCAACTTTTAATGAAACCGCATCCAATTAGCTCCGTTTTATAGAGTTTGATATAATTGGCACCCTGATGTAGAAAGTATTACCGTCTGCCCACTACCTCGGAAGCAGAGAAACAGGGCTGCCATTCTGCTTTGACTACGTGATGATTTATGCAGACTCCACCCTTCGGATTACAAAATAGAATCCCAAGGGATCTCCCAGGGGAACTTTCACTGACAAGGCAGACCTGTACCTGGTACTTCCGGTTGCTGGGGGCAGTGATCTTGGATCGCCTCAAACCTGACTCATTTCCATCTATACAGCAAAGCTGGACCAGCTTTTCACTCAGAGAGGGTACCAAGTTCAGTAGCAACTCCATCCCTCTGCCGCAGACTGGGTGCCTTGCAAGCTATGAGCACATTTCTATTAATTGGCTACAAGATCTTGGTTGCTGCCCACTTCCTGCGGCCTTGGAGAACCGTGCACCCATCCTGCTATCCCCATGCTCCCCTCCCCCCTCACGAGGACAGGAACTCTTTCTAAATCCACTGCCAGAATAAAAACAGGGGTTGTTATTACTATTTGACCTAGATTCAATTTACTGCAAGATTTTTCTTTTGAGGAAGGGGTGGGGGAAGCCACTGAGGACTAATGTGCAGAAATGCCTGTGTACTGCAACATCTCCTTGAATATTATGACGCAAATTCTAACTGAGGCAGAATATGGATAGCAAAGCTAGTAAGAGCAAAATGGCTGGAGTCTGCATTTTCTCTTCCCCAGCGTCTCTTTATAGTGAAACATGTCAAGTGTCTAATAGCTGCAAAAATATCAGAAGAGTTTCCATGTTGTCTGCCCGTCCCCACCCCCACAGGACAACCGCTGCATTTAACTGCGTCTTGACCTCTCCCTCTGAGCATTGGAGTCCCACCTTCATGGGCGATGTACACTTGTTTGTCAAGGTACCATAGGGAACGGTGTGCTGAAAGGAAGCCATCTCCTTCGTTACAGAAAACATTACATGACCTTTGGAATGGAGGATAATAAGCCAACAGTGCATTTGATTATGTTTCTATTTTTAAAGACTAATTCTAAAGTAGTAAAAAAAAAAAAACGAACTTAAAAAAAAAAATCTCAAACTCACTGCCATGTTGCTGATTCTGACTTCTTAGTAACCCTATAGGAAAGGGTAGAACTGCCCCTGTGGGATTCTGAGACTGTAACTTTTTATGGGACTGGAAAGTAAAGTGAACCATTATTTTACTCTAATAAGTAAAAAGAGTGATAATGAATTTCGGTGGAATCTAACCAGCCAACTAGCAGGCCACGATACTGGACAGGTGCTCTAAAGGGCATGTGATTGGACCCCCTAGCAAAGGTTTCACACTGGTGCAGCCATGGTCCACAACCGAGGCCAGAATAGACTTGTATCTTAACAACATGGGTGACCCAGAATGCTAACCCACATGGGAAGAACTGTGACTTAGAGACATGATGGGAGACTCAGAATAGGTGCAACGGGCCCCCTTCAGGAGTCTGAGAAATGACATGGGGTTACTGCTAGGACTACGGAGTGTGAGACACATGTAAAAGGGCACGGTTGGCTTCAACCAGTACATTGGGCACCAGTATTTTGACTCAGCCAGTCAAGAGCTTTGGTTGCTATGCAGGGCACACACAGCCCTTGTTTTCTAAGAAGGGCAGTTTCTTAGCAGGACTTCAATGTGTCATTTTTCCTGTTTCAGGTACTGTGTGGTTCACCCACATTTAAATATTCTGATCCATTCTAGTCTTGCTTCAATGACCGTGACTCAACTGGGCTAAATTGGTTCCAAGGCCTGATACCAAGCCATGAGACAGTCTCCAAGGTGTCTTCTTGGTGAGGTGGGGAATCCATGGGGCTAACAACAAATGGTCCATGGGCCAGGTGGCCAGGGGAAGCCTTCAGTCCTGGCGATGCAGATTAATGTCCCATACACCTGAGATGGCATCCTGAGGCTAAATGCAGAATAAGGTAGTTCTGTCTTGAATCCAATTAAAATGGATTTAGTTTCTCACGTACTGAGAGATCTCATTAAAACTAAGTTTCTAATATAAGGTTATTCGTAGTATGGATTCTCTTGAGGTTAGGATAGCATTGTAATTAGGAGCCTAGTGGCAATGAGAGTCGGTTAAAATCATACCTATTTTATTATGATCCTCAATTCGGAAGACTGGGCTATTAGCTGCACCCAGCTATAATATCTGGAATCTCAACTTCATTGTCTTGCTCCCATAGTGTGTCAACCCGCCTTTTCCAGCCCTGAGATGCAGGCAACTTACTGTTAGCTGTACGGAGGACTCCTCTGCTCTTCTTGCAACCCCCACCAGTGGGACCAGGGTATTAGAACTTGACTTAACCAGTCCTAGTCGGGCCAGAGCTCTCAGGAAAGACACTTACAATCCAGAGCAAAACAGAGACTGTTTTCTTTTTATTCTTCTCTGGGATTGGAATGAGGAAACTAGTATCCACTTTCTTACTGTGGCCTTTACGATTCAGAAATGCAGAGGCAAATCTTTGGGTGATGGAAACCATATGTTACACGAACTTCAAGATTTATACTTATTTTAGGCTTTTTGTGTGACGCTTGCCCCTAGAGAGCAAATATTTATGGCCAGGATCACGGCCTCCACCCTCCTCCCATGAGGACGGAGCCATGTTTCATGTGCATGTACATCCCGTAGGGAGATGCTCTACACGTGGCCAGAACACTGGCACCCAGACAATTGTCACTTTCGCAGCCAAGTACAAACTCATGTTCTAGTGACAGAAAAGGCAAATAGTTCTCACAGCAGAGGCCGTTCTCCAAGAGACACTGGCACCTCTCTCCTTGGCTCATTCATAGTTGCAGGGCCTACAGCAGGCTTAACTAGCATCTCAGGTGTCTGGAATTGGACCAGTCGGCCTTGCTAAGCCTTTGTCTTCTAATCTAGACCATGGGGTTAGTAATCATACCTGTATCATCGGGTGGCTATGGTAAACAAGATGATTTATGAAATTGTAGGTTGCTGTTGTTGTCGTTAGGTGTTGTGTTCATTTTGACTCCAGAAACCTTAGGTACAATAAAACACAACACTGCCCAGCCCTGCAGCGTCCGCACAAATGCTGCTGTGTTTGAGCCCACTGTGGTAGACGCTGTGTGAATCTGTCTTGTCAAGGGTCTTCCTCTTTTAGTCAGCCTGCTAACTTTACCAAGGATGATGTACTTTTCCAGGGACTGGTCTCTTCTGATAACATGCCCAAAGTATTTTGGACATGAGAATGCATATCACAAACCCAAACCCACTGCCATCGAGCCGACTGTGGACCCTACAGATGGTTCTTGAAGCTACAAATCTTTGCTAGGGAAAAAGCCTCTCTTTTTCCCCTGGAGTTGCCGGTGGATTTGAACCATCAACCCAGCGGTTAGCAGTCTAACAGGCCACCAGGGTACCTTAATGTATAGTCTAGCCCTTGGCATATACATAAGAATGCTCAATAAATATTAGATGCTACTGCCAACCTTACATTTATCATGCTTCTCCATGGAGGCCCAAGCTTAAATAGACTGATGTAGGTCACCTACGAGGCAGATAAAGAGCAAATAGCACTGGCCCCATTTGATTAAAGGAAATGTGGCTCAGAAAGGCAGAAGCAACTAGCCTGCGTCCAGGTTGCTTCTGGGGAGAAGGCAGGGCACGTGAGCCTTTTAGGTAAGGGGTGACCATGCACCCGCTAATAGGGCTTAGAATTGATTTTGTTGTCTTGCTTTCTGGAGTAATTACTTAGAAGTAGCCAAGTTCGCCCATTTGCATGGCCTTTGAAGACTCTGAACATTCATTTACATGGCCCCTACATATTCAATTTTAATGGAATCTTTTCGATGACTTTCCTAGTCAGAGAACAACACAATTTCCCCCCAACCGCACACTCTGTGGTACTCCCCCAAGAGGCAAAAATTCCCGAAAACTGTCTGTTATTTGAAATGAAAAGTGTGGCTGTTTAACGAACACACCGGGTTTCATTTCTATAAAAAGACCTGAACCACTGCTCCGTTGTTTCTCTTTCTTTCAGCAGTGCGGCCACCCTGGGCTTCCGCAAGAGTGTACGGAGTTCTAAACATCCCAGATCAGAAGAGGGGGAGGCAGGAAATGGGTAGGAGGAAGCCTGGGGCGTGCACCCCCTTTGTGTATTAGTGCGGTCCCCAGCACCTGGGTTTCATTTTGAGAGTTCCCATCACATGGCAAGAAGACACAAGGAAGCCTCCCCTTTCTACCTCCCCCATGGCTGCCTGCCACGGTGCCTGGACCTGGGCCGGAGCATCAGGTTCTCCTCACTCTCAGCCAGGCGCTGTGAGGGCCCGGAGCCATGTCTGAGACGCCCTTTGCTCCCTTCACAGAGTGAAGCCTGGGACTAAGTCTCTAGGTCAGTGGTTCTCAACCTTCCTCATGCTGCAACCCTTTAATACAGTTCCTCAGGTTGTGGTGACCCCACCCCCCCAACCATAAAATGATTTTTGTTGCTACTTCATCACTGTCATTTTGCTACTATTATGAATCAGGCGATCCCTGTGAAAGGGTCCTTCAACCCCCAAAGGGGTCGTGGCCCACAGGTTGAGAACCACTGCTCTAGTCCACTTCCAGAGGAATGCCTGGGACCGGGCACTGCTCTCTGACCTACAACAGGTGCCGTGGAAGGAGCGAGGTGATCGCCTTGATTCCTCTGTCCAGTAAGATCATGTATACAAGCTGACAAGGCCCGTGCCTCACGCACAGGAAACACCAAAAGAGGGTGGCTGCTCTTCTTCCCTTGACTATAAACCTTCAAAGGCATCATAAAGGCTTCCCCAAAGGGGAACCGTTTAAAAGTGACAGGGGGGTAATATTGCTAATTACGCCGAGACAACAGACAAGACCCAGGGCTCTTGCAGGCAAACCCTATACAAATGGTTTTTCTCCCATCGTCCCTCTCAAATCTTTCAGCTCCATCCTCTTGGCTTCATGTGCAGATTCACGGGAAAATCAAAACTCCACAGAAGAAATCACACTTGCGATCTGTTTTCCTGATGATCTATACCGGAGTGTCAATTGATGGGATTTTGGAAAGAGTTTGCACAGTGAGGACAGGCGTGCTCTGGAGAAGGAGGTGGTAAGGTGAACGAAAGAAAACGCCCAAACAGCAACAACAAAAACGAGGTCGCTAGGGCAGAAGACAAAGTTCACCTGCATCCTCATGTTGACCAGATCCGTGTCCTGCGAGCACAGAGATCAATTTTACATGCTGAGCTGGAGAAAGAAGGAGCCTCACACATCTGTCTAGCTTTAGCCCGACAGGGCTCTGCACTCCCATAACGAGGTATATAGCCTATCCTGTCCCACAGAGCCGCTGTAGGTTACATCAACCCAATGGCAGTGGGTCTGATTTGGGGTTTTGACCAGCTAAAGAAACTGAGGCATGGCCAAGTGGTGTCTCAAGCAAGGATTCACTCTCTACTCACCGAGAAGCCTGGACAGGAATCCTAATAGACTCACCTTACCAAAGGCTTCCTTGATACTGATGGTATCTACTGCTTCTTCCTTGTGCATATAACAAAGGATAATGATACTTTCTTATAGTTGCAAGGTTTTCTCTCACCACTGAGGAACTCATAGTTCTAAATTATATGATATAACAAGATGATCAAGCAATTCAAAAGAGCGAATATTCCCTAGATTTTTTTTCCCCCTTTGAGTGAAAAAAGGCTTTCTTTCCTGAATATAATTGGTACAGGCAATATTCAAGTTGATGTGAATTCCCTGAGCACATGTCTGATCTGCTGGGTGGTATGGAGAAGGCAGTGTAGGATTGAGATTTGCTGTGAAAAGCCCACTAATTGTCACGTTAGTCATATAGGCCACATGTACATTTGGTATCATAGGCCACCACATACATTTTGTGCTGTTTTCCATCATGTTCTGAATCTGGGGAGGTTTCCGTCCTTCACTGGTGGATGAGAGTCCCTGATACATATTCAACCACTCTTCTCCCAATATGGGGATGCCTCTACTTTACATGATGTTAGTTTCTAAAAGACTCAACATTCTGACAAAAGGGGGAAAAAATAACTCCAAAGACGCCATCACTCATCAGTCTTCTGCACGGACCCATGTGTGAAAAGGAGCGGTCATAGGTGATGTAGCATAAGAGATGGATATGAAACAACCATGTGTCCAAATGATGGGTGAATCTGGCAGCTGACAGACACCCTCCCCCCCCCCGCCCCCCCCTAGTTCAAAGAAGAGCCCAGGCTTCGGCAGATGTGCCTGTGTTATGTGGCTGAGGCCGTTTAATCTTGTCGACACAATGAGGCCTTGGACTTGGATTCTGTGACTGAAGACTCCCAGCTAACGACGAGCTGGATTCCAGCCCTTCCTTCTACCACAATCCCTTAGAACATGGGCGTCTCCCCAGGCCTCTCACCAAGGCCCCAAATACCTTTCCACACAGGTAAACACACCTCAACACGGAGTGTCTCAAACTTTCCTGAAGGTAAGAAAGCACCGGCAGGGTGGTGAAAGCGCAGATTCTTGGAAGCAGCCCAAACCTCTTGGATCAGGGTTTGAAGGGAAAAGGCCCGGCGGTCTGTAGAAAGTACCCCAGTGATTCTTGTCCTCAGGGAAATTGGGGTGTGGTGGGGTGCATCAAAAAGCACCAGTGAAGATGACCAGCTGTCCACCAACACGCCTTCTCTCCTTCCACAGTGACAGAACTCACAGCTAGCACACATTTCCTAGCCACTTGCAATGTCATTGTGTATCTTCTAAGGGGTGAGAGTGGATGTGCTACTTGCTGCTTCCAAACCAAAACACTGCCATTGAGTTGATGCCAACTTATACTGATCGTATAGGGCAGGCTAGAAACTGCCCTGTGAGTTTCTTTATGGGAGTACTGTGGCTTCGAGCCACAGACCTTGTGCATCGCAGCCCAGTGAGGAACCACTAAGCCACCAGGGCTCTCTGGCTGCTTCAGGGCCAGGGTTTGTTTGTTTTTTTTAAACAGAGTAAATGGTACTCCTCCATATTTTCTTCTGGATGAACGCAAATGGCAACACCCCAACAAACAAACAACCAAACTCTAGAGGCATACAATGAAGCAGCCCAGGCTGCTGCTGTATCATCCTGTGGAGCAAAAGTCACTCGCCCCTAAGAATACCCACAGCGGGCCACTGTCATGAGGACGAACTCAGGTCCGGCTGTGTTCCTGAGCTCTCGTATATTTGGGGGGTCTACTTGTTACAGGAGTTTAGCTACTTGAGGGACACAACACTTACTGGTAAGAAGGCAGGGGTAGCTGTAAGACAACGACAACTCGGAGCACGTCAGTGCTGGCTTTGGGCTTCCTGCCCAATGGTACGTTTTCACGTCCGGCCTAGACTGGCTTACTAAAAACACCGGGAAGTTTAAACACCATGGTTTAAAACAGGGCTTAGGAACATTAGGATTTGGAGGATGGCTTTAGAGACACCAGGTGGATAAAGTGAATGATTACGTAAACCTGTATTTGACAATGTGTGTGTGTGTGTGTGTGTGTGTGTGCGCATGTGTGTGTGTGTGAGAGAGAGAGAGAACCCTTCCCCTGCCTTTTTTTTAAAGCAATCACTTGGTAGAATGTATTAGCTTGGGAGGAGGCTATAGTTCTTGATTAGGCTTGCCCAACATTTCTATGCTCCCTAAGGCATCATTCTTAATATCCTTTGCTCATGGAGAAGGAGCTTGAGAGGTGAGATTTGGCCCTTATGAGTTAATTTTGTCCTCTAGGTCAATTTGGTCTCTCATCTTTTTTGATTGTTGGTTAGCACTTTTCAAAGTACTGTTCCCCAACTCGTTTCCTCCACTCTTTCTCTCTCTAGGAGAAGACGTGAAAGAATCTGGGGTCCACGTAGGCAGCATGACATAGAGAGGAGCGATCTGAGGACCTCTGGACCGAGGTGGCCAAGGAACAAGGCAATGTGCTGCTTCACCTTCCTGGGGCTAGGCACCCAATGACCTGGGCACAAGCACCCAATGACCAATGGTGTTCTCAAGTCTGCCTCGTGTCTAGGTGGCTTTGCACTTGTTTTGGATACTCCCAAGGGATTCTCAGAAGTGAGCTCATGACTGAACACAACAGATGGAAACTCCAGGTGTGTGCTATGAACAAGGAGCCCTGGTGGCACAGCGGTTAGCGGTGCCACTGCTAACTGAAAGGTCAGCAACCGGAAGCCACCAGCTGCTCCAGAGGAGAAAGAAATGGGGGGCTGCTTCCATAAAGATTTATAGCCTTGGAAACCCCCTGGGGAAGATCGACTCTGTCCTATGGGATTGCTGTGAGTTGGAATTCACACAAAGGCAATGCTTTGTTGTTTTGGTTTGGTTTGGGTCATGCCATGAAAATCTAGGTAAGTAAATAGAACCAATCCATCTCTTGGCTATGATTTCATGGTTCTTATAATCTTTTAACATTGATACAGGAACTAAGAAATATTAGTAATTGGGGAAAGGGATTGGGTTAGAAGTTGAATAAAGCAGTGCCTACATATAAATATGTGTACAAAACCCAGAACATTTATAGGCAGAATGAAAACCATATAGGTGAATTGGTTCTTGGATTACCTGGGGAACTTTGCTATTGGTTTCGAAGGCTTCATGGTATCTTCTAAATCTATTCTTTTACCACCAAGGGGATAATGAGAAAGCCTGGGTGAATTTTAACACCATTTTCTTCACCCACAACCAGAAATCCAAAAGGCCTGCCTAAATCTGTCCCTAGAAGACTTGCCCTAAAATATATTCTCTGTTGTATACCTCGTGTGACCCAGTTTTGCAACATCAGTGCTGGGGCATCTCTGGATGCCAGATCACCTTGGAAAGTTTCCATGTGAGAAATCCAGGCCATACAATCAGGACACTTCTAGGTTATCTGAGGTTTAAAGACTCATTGCTTTTCACCTCACCAGTCTTCATTACATTCCTTGTTCTATCCTAGGCCTTGAGTAGAGATTTGGTAGAGAAGTTAAAAAAAAAATCCAAATGGCTAGCCATCCAAACTAACCTCATACGTGTTAGCAGCTTTTAAAATATTGATGGCTTTTTGCTCTTAATAGACAAGCAGAGTGGTGTCTGGAGGGCTGCTCTGGGGCTAGCAATGGTCTCCATGCAATGAAATATTATTTTTCAAGACAAGGTGCACTCTAAACAGGGAGACAATCTTCCTTTCTAGGCCAGGTCTATGTAGTCCAAACTATGGACGGTATAATACTCTAGTCCGGTAGCACATAACCAGCATGGCCCATGGTCCAAAAATAAGACGGGTTTGGTTGGCAGGCGAAGAGCCTGTTTGAAAGTGATTAGCTATTAAATCAAGAGGAAGGGAGTTAGTGGCAAAGAGATGACCAGCAAGACTGACAAGGAGAGGAAGGAAATGCCACAGGAACAAACCGAAAGCAAACCGTGCTGTCTTCTTAACCAAACGGCTCCAAGGCCATCGATTCTTGGAACCAGCTCAACCCTATTGGATCAGGATTGTAAGGGGAGAGACCTGGTGATCTATATAAAGCACTCCAGTGATTCTTATCCCTGGGGAAGTTGGGGCCCTTTGTCAAGGGAGAAATAAATTTCTAGTAAAACTATTTTCCCCGTGGTAATCTTTCAATTGTAATAAGTTATACAATCGTGTGTGATACTTTTATAGCTCCTACACACCTGTGTCCAAATGGCTAAACTATTCTTTATCCAAAGGTGGGAATTGCTCATTAATACCATTCAATTCAAAGCCAGGTTGTCGATGTAACCCGATCAGCAAACCTTTATGAAAAAATCTTTTGCTCTGAATCTTAGGTCTTTTTTGCACTAACAATCGGCAATCTATGGATCACTGCCAATGTCTGTGCAAATAGAATAATTAACCCTCCAGATAGACTGCAAAGAAAATGCTTGGCCTAAAGAAGTCTATGTGGCCCCTTCCTCTCGGGCCTCCTTCAGTAGCTCGCTATGAAAGTGCCAAATTTTAAAGATTAGTGACTATACTATAGCATAGTCCACAAAGTCTACATTCTACTTTGGTGAGTGGCGACTGCGATCGTCAAAGCTTATGAGGCACCATCTAAATTGTAACCAGTGAGGAAAGAAGTGATGAAGATGGAAGACATCTGGAAACAATTCGTCCAACAGAGTAATAGACTAAATAACCGTCTCTACAACTCCGAGACCAGGAGAACTAGACGGTGCCCTGCCATCGCTACCAGATGCTCTGAAGGAGATCACATGAGAACATCCTGCGTAGAGTGGGAGAAAAAGGTGGGGCAAAATTCAAAATCACGAAAGAGACCAGGCATGTTGGTCAGTCCGAGGGTGGTGACCATGGACCCTTCAACTGTGACACTGAACTCACCCCTGGTGCTCAGTTTCCAATCAAACCACAGGTAGGTCTGTAAGTGGAGCAAGAGCAGTACTCATGTGCACACCTTAGAACAACCATTTGGGAATGACAAAGGTAAGAGGGTCAGCCGAGGGGGAGGGACAGAGTCACGGCCACAGGGAGGAGATGGGCTGTGTGAGGTTATACTCAGGGACTGCCATGAGGGCAATGGAACCAATTTGTGTGAATGGTTGAGTGGGAAACCAATCGGCTCAGGCATTCAACTCCGAGGTCACAGTAAATTGTTTTTACCCGGATGTCGCAGTTTGCTCTTGGTGGCTAACTTAAACGTTGGTGGCTTGAACCCACTCAGTGGGCCCATGGAAGAAAAGGCATGGCAACTCTCTGCCAAGAGGGCAGCTGGGAAACCCCGGGGCGCAGTTCTAGTCCGTAACACGTGCGGTGGCCATGAGGTGGGGTCCGTTGACAGACAGCAATGAACAAGGGCCATACCTGCACTAAGTATACGGAGCATTTAAGGTCACAAGAAGTTCATTGATATGACGTTCTATTTTTTAATGGAAATTGGGTCTTGGATTTCGTTTTGCTGTCCATGTCTGCCTGTTGGGAAGGTACTTTCCAAAACTTGAATGCGTCTGTGGATGGCTCTCAGCACAAATGAAAACACTACGCACCGGTACTTGATTTCTAAGGGGTCTGCCTCCATCTACATGAGTGAATGGAGGGCCACGCTCATCAAATTTATCTGAAAACCAAAGATCAAAGGGAGGAGGAAACAGAGACAATACATCATGTTCTGTCCTCAAGGCCAGGAGGTGGGGCCCCCCACAAACCCGCGCTTTCCCTCTAGGAAGATAACAAAATCGAAGTCTCTACTTCAGAAAGGCCTTGCCAAATGCAGTTTTTATCGGTGGCCGCATCCCACTCCCACGCTAACTACAACAGCATGATTATCTGGAGGTTGTACCCCGCCACGCTGAGCAGAGTAAGCTGTAACACCACGAGATAGCCAACAGATGATACGGCCACCTTCCACCCATTCCATCAGTCTGAGGGCAGCAGATAAAACTACGATTTCATGTGTACCAGCAGGTTCCAGATTAATCCTGCAGTGTTAAAAACCCAGGAACCAAATATCAGCCGATTCCAATGTAAAGCAATAAATCACCGGTGAATGCTGACCTCCTTCTATGGCATCTGGTTACCTGGTGACAGTTACTGTTCAGTTTTAATCCTGCTCGCTCGGTGCCATTAAAAAATATATTGCATGTTGTCATTGCCTTGAAGCTGTCACAACCACAGGACACGCTTAAAAGAGTAACAGCAAACAAAATAAATGTCCTTCATAGACACACACACACACACACACACACACACACACACACACAGCTATCTTCAGAAAGAAATTAACTTCAAAACATAGTCCATTGGTAGATAAATGCCAATGGACTATGCTTTCATGAAAAGAAATCGACGCTTGTCTTCCTGCACCTGAAAAATCAGATCTCCCCTTTGGGAATAAAGATTTAAAATATCGTTTCCCCTCTCTGTCCCCAAAGAGCAGCCAGAGCTTGTCCAGGGCATCCAGGAAGGCAGTCCCGAGGCCTCGCTTTGTCTGGGTCACGTCCAGTGCGCATCGCCCCTCCGAGCAAGCGGCCCCTCCAGAGCGGGCCAATGCAAGCCGAGGCTGCTCTCAGTGGGGCGCCAGGGAACCCGCACACCTGGAGGGGGCTCTGCAGCAGCGCCCAGGACCGGTCTTGCTGACATCTGATCAGCAAAACTCAGCGGAGTGTATGGGAACTGAAACCGGAGAGGAAAATGGCTGCTACTTTCACCACAAAGCCCTTTTTATTTAAAAAAAGAAACAAACCTAAATGGGAATGGGTGGGAACGGCCTGTGATCGCAGCAAGGTCCAAGATTTCGGTGTCCCTGGGAAACAGAGGGAGCACTGGCCAGTGAGCCAGAACACAGCAGCGGTGCCAGCTTTCCTACCTGGGCACACTGCGCACCTTCTTGACCCGGAGCTCCCACCTTGCACAATGGAGATGCTAATGTGCACCCAGCCCATCCACAGGGCCACGCTGGGGAACCAGCATGAGAAGGACGTGGAAACGCTCCGCAAGCAGACGCATTCGACAGAGACACAGGCCACTTTCCACAGAGCCTCAAGATTGCTTGGTGTAAAACCCTGGGTTGGCAATACCAGAAGCTAAAGCAGCTTTTGGCAAATTGCTCTCCACGTCGTCATTCTCTGTCACTAAAAAGAGGCTAACGATGCTCACGTGCTTCACGGGGTGACTGTGGGAATGATTGGCCTAAATGACTGTAAATTACATATTCATGGATTTATAGGATAATACAGCTGCTAGCCAATAAAAATAGCCCAATTATGAACCCAAGCGATATAGAAATGTAAAGGGATAAAGTAATTTCCAAGGGGCTAATTTTTTTTTTCTTCTCTCTTTCTCTCTCCCTCTCCCCCATGAGGCACTCTCCCCACAGCCGTGGACAAAGGAAGTGTAAATGAAGACTCTATTCTGGGCCGTGCTTGAGAAGGAGGATTAATATTTGGTACGACTGCATCTGTGAATGAAGACATTCAAAACGCCATTATGTTTTCAACTTAGGTTCATAATAAGGCTATTTTTCCACCCACTCTTTGGCACGGCTGTAATGTGCTTGGCCTCAAGTGGGAGGCAATATAGAGTGAGGACTGGGAAGATAAATGACAGACAACAGGCCAGTGCCAGTTCCTATGAAATATTACCAGGCTGGAAACGGCCGTGTCCTCTCTTGGTGACAACTTCCCACCCCCAACTCCCTTCTTCTCCAGCAAACACACCGTGGTGCCAGGGCCTGCCAATAGCTCTGGGTTTATAAAGCCTGGGTCATGGTTAATTGATTTTTTGGTCTTAATTCCAATCAGATGACAGCCAAAACTTGAAACACAATTTATCTCCTGTCCTGTTTCCTTCAATGACACTGCTTGCCACCATCATGGCTACTGGCTGGGAAGGATGTGGCAGGTGTACAGCCCGGCCTAATGATGGGAGAACAGCACCGGCTTTAAGAACTGATGCCACACCGGACTCTGAGGGCCTCTGTGTCCTGATACGGAAGCTCAGAGGCAGGGGACAGGGGATGCTGGTGTTCACCTGCTCTTCTGAGTAACTTACTGCACACTCAATCGGCCCAGGTGCCTGGTGGGTTTCTGCTTTCTCTCCAGAGCAGAAAAATAAACCAAATTGCAGAAACACTCTCGGAAAGCACTTGGGCGATATTCTAGGAAAAGGACAGTAAAAGTGCCAAGTGTGACATCGCTCTGTTGTAACAGAATGAGAAATATTATCACCTCTAGAGGTGCGATAGGAGGTGAGTTTCGGTTCATCGGTGAACACTGACAATAAATGTCATAGATTTCTATCATTTCCCAAAGGTTATTTCCAAACCCCTGAACTATGCAGGGGAAGGCACTACTGCTCTGTCTATACTGAGATGGGAGTGGTGGCACAGGAAGCCTACAATTGCCCAGTCAAGCCGGTTGTTCAGCTTGGAGGCCGCTGAGATCCCAGCTTGCCCCTTGCCCTTCCGGAGATGCTGGCTTGTCCAGCAAAGGGCTGCTGGCAGGTCTACAACCCCCATGGCCACGGCGTCCACCCCGGTTCACAGTGACTCTATACAGCTTCTTAATGGCTGCACATCTTAATGGGAACAGATAAACTCACTTTCTCCCACAGAGCAGTGGCACTAAAAGCATATGAGGGATTTTTAGGGATTAGTGTTTTTTTTTTGAAATAGTCCAAACCAACCTGCCCCGAAATTCACTGCCATGGAATCAATGGCTATTTATAGCCACCTCGGAGGACAGGGTAGATCTGCCCCTGTGAGTTTCTGAGGCGGTAACTCTTTGCAAAAGTAGAAAGCAGCCCTGTCATTCTATAGCCCAGCTACTGGCTGTTCCAAACTGTTGGTCCTGTGGTCAGCAGCCCAACATGAAACCACTCTGCCCCCAGGTGAAGGAGATGGACAGCGAATGAGGACTGAGTCGAACGTGTGCATGGTAAATTATGCTGATGGGGGGTCTGCGACTCAAGCCACTCTCCTTCAGATTCACAAAACTTGTACCTACCTCTGGGTACAGCTGGTCAAGTTTGACATTACATGCATGAGTTACATAGCCTAATAACATGCCCTTGGATTTTTATGAATATAGTAAAATTTGGGGAGTGATGCTCCAAACCAAACCAAATCCATTGCCCTTTGAGTCAACTCTGATTCAGGGCAGCCCCCTATGTTAGAGGGGAGCTGAGCTCCGGCGGGTGTGCAATGTTGTCATCTTTACAGAAGCAGACTGCCAGGCCTGAACCCAACCCCAAACCTACTGCCACAAATCCATTCTGCCTCCTAGTGTCCCTGGACGGCCTTTCCCAGGCTGAGTGCGATTAGCGGTCCGGTGATTCCCGGACAGCACCAGATCCTGAATACTTCTGGGCCTCCTTTGCAGAAAAAGAACCTAATGAGTCTGGAAGGCTAGCTTGGCTAAAGGGCTGGAAGGTGAGTGGTTCAAATCCAACTAAGAGCTCCATGGGAGAGAGGCCTTAAACCCCCCTATGGGGCAGAATTCTACTCTGTCCCAGGGGGTTGCTGTGAGTTCCATTGGCCTCCACGGCACCTAGCAAGCAAACGACGCAGGTTGGAGGTCTGGGCACATTTTCCGTTAGCGGGTGCAGGTCAATTTTCTCATTTGAAAAAGAAAAGCAATCTTGAATTTTGGAAAATTTGGAAAGCTTGAGGAAGAAAACATTCCATGCTAAAAGAAAAAAAAAGGCACCCCACCGAGTCTGCAAATGAAGATTATGATAGTTGGCCCCAACTCACTGCCCTCGCCAGAGAGCTGCACTGGGTACTCCTTTCTCTTGCCCACACAATGCAGAGGACAGGTGATCCTGAGACACAATGCTGTGCAAATCTGTAAATGTGCACCATCCTCACAAGCGCGTGTCTTAGACATTTTTTTCCTTTCTAGAAGAACCATTCCATTGAGCAAAACAATGCCTTTAATGCAGAAAATCAAACGGGGAATCTGGAATCTCATTTTTGTTGTTGTTGCTAACCTGCCTCCGTTGTTTCTCCTGTCACATCTGTGCATCAAGGTAGAGTTGAGCCACTCCCTTGCCGCCCGCACCCTCACCCCCCTCCAACGCGGTCTTCGGGAGGAACAAACAGAGATGTTTTGTTACACGCAGAGCCCCAGAGAGATGGGAGCCATCAGCAGGAGCACTATGAGAAACGCTGATTCAATTAAATCCCATGGTAGCGAACCTTCTTTACTTAATGTAGTTTGCGTGAAATTTGCTTCTGTACTCATTTAGCTCTAATGACTGCACTTATTTTGTCACTGTGAAACTTTCTGAGTGGTTCTCTTGTCACGGTGAAACTTTCTGAGTGGTTCTCTTGTCACGGTGAAACTTTCTGAGTGGTTCTCTTCTTTCCCACAGAGACCTGTGAGTTTCCACAGACCCTTCAGGGCATGATTAGAAGACTGAAATCCACTACCTGTCCACCCAAACCATCCACCCTCTTCTGCCTGATATTTGGCATCCCTGCTCCCCCAAACACCCCCACCCCCCATGGACTTTCTACCCAGGAAGCAATTACTTTTGCCTGAAACCCAGCCCCCCTGAGAGGCCAAGCCTAGCTTCTTAGAGCCCACGGGACAATCACAGGAAAAGACTATCACCATATTCCACGAGAAAGCCACTGGCAGCCCAGTGAGAGGCTGGGCAAGGGAGGGAATGACTCTACGTGCAAGTCTCACTAATCATGTAGCTGTTGAGGATATTGGTTACAAGGACACCACGTCAGGAAGAGTAGACTATCTCATAGGCTCCCAAAGAGTCCTGGGGGCACCGTGGGTAAGCACCCAGCAGGGAACCAAAAGGTTGCTGGTTTGAACCTGTCTGCCCAGCAGTTCTGCCTAAGAAAGGCCTGGTGACCTTACCCTGAAAAGATAACGGCCAAGGAAACGCAATGGTTCTGCTCGATCGCGTGGGGTCGCTATGAGTCAAAACTGACTTGACAGTACCTAGAGCCCTGGTGGTTACGCATTGGGCTGCTAACTACAAGGTCAGCGGTTTGAAACCACCAGCTGCTCCAAAGAAGATAACGGAAGCGGTCTATTCCTGTAAAGAGTTGCACTCTTAGAACCCACAAGGGCAATTCCACCCTGGCCTACGGCGTCGCCGCCGAAGGGAATTGACTCAGTGGCCGTGACTGAGTGACATTGAACGTTTTTCTAGGTTGAAAAGGGTAGGCTTCTTGCCCCAGGTCACCCTGGAGGTTAATATTGAGGCTCTGCATTAGAGGACATGGCCCTGGCTCCTTTCCAAAATGACTAGGCACACTTGTGACTGTCCTAACCGAACATTACAGGGGAGCTTATTTATAACGGTGTTAGGAGTTAGAACAGACTCAGTGGCAGCGGGTTTGGCTTGAGTTTCGGATTCCGGCTTTGCACAATCTTTTGGGGCTCAAAGAAATAACTATTAAAGAGCTCCTTGGGTTTTTGTTGCTGTTTTTAAATAAAGACTGCAGAGTAGTTGGCTTTCCTGGGAACTCAGAGCTCTAACAATTTTGTCCATCGCGATCTGGGATGGACTAAAGTTGCTCCTCGATGGCCAGTTGCCTGGTAGCAGGGCCCGGCAGGGCGAGGGCACCCTTTACTACAAGGCTGCCCTTTATGCTGGGAATCAAACCCCTGGTAGTCTGCAATGCCAGCAGAGTTTGAGGAGCAGCATGGTTGGTGCTGCCAATGAACTGCGGCCTTTCTCTGTAGCCTCTCAGCTGGTTGGGAAAAGTAATTCTGATGGTGGTGGTGCCCTAGGGCCTCTTGCTGGAGCGCTGTGGGGCTGTGCTAGAAGAGGGCCCTTTAATCCAGCACTCGACGTGAGCACCCTACTTAGTGGGGGAGTTTGACAAGATCGTAGCTCAAGGGGCTGCGCAGCTGTACATGCGGGACAGCTGGCTCCTTACAACTGATGCACATGCTCACGCCGAGGCACCAACGCCAGCCGGAAGCAGATGATGATCCCTCATTATGAATCGGGTCTTTGGGGCAAACAGTACTAAACCTTAAAATGACAGGACCACTCAGGAAAACTCACTGCTTTGTCAAGCTTCTTAAACAGTAGACCAAGAAAGGAACTGGGAGTCTGCAGGCGAGGGCACGGAATGAGTGGAATATAAGCCAAGGCAAATGGTGTACACCTACATACCTCCTCCTCTCCTTTATAGCTGAGATCCATTCTTTGCCATTGACTTTAAGGATCACTGGGTGGTGTGGAAAGTAGAACGCCTCAATGTTCTCACTGGTAACAGCTGGTGGTTTCAAACTGCTGACCTTGTGGTTAGCAGCCCAACATATCACCACTACAGCTCTGGGGGTTCTGGGGACAGTTCTACCCTGGCCTAGAGGGTTGCCATGTGTCGGAACAGACTCCGTGACAGTGGGTTTGTTTTTTTTATGTTTTCTCCTCAAGCCACTACACACCCCACGCCTAAATCGAGACAGGGTTTTCACAATGAGAAGACAGTTCTAATGACCCTGACAAGGAAAGCAAACAAGGTGAACACTCTTGAGTACTTTACAATCCGACAGGTACTTTTGGAGCCATCATTTCACTGAACGCTCGTGGTCCAATGAGGCAGACAGCAGGCTCAGCCACAGACGACAACACTGAGAGGCAAAGAGGCATGCTGAGCAGCGTCACCCAAGCTCACAGGGCTAGAAAGCACTGGAATGCAAACTCCTATTTATTCATAAACAGGACCTGAACGTTGAGGGATAATACTGAGGAGAGAGAAAAAAAACCCAGGCCTGGGAGCCAGAACTGAGCTTTGTGCCTTGCCCTTCCTTGAATGAGCCCAGGGTAGATTCTGGAAGACACATACGTCCTCTTAGCACTTCCGGGGTTGAGTACTCTGTGGATTTTAAAAAAGAACAGTTCCTTCGAGAATACCTTTCTGGATGGTGTCTGGCTGCCACCGCCAACTACTGTGAAAGAGACTGGTGGCACCCCCGAGGCCAGGCCCTCTAGTGACGCATCCGGTCTGGAAATGAATCACTCCCGTGGCTTAATTTTTCAGCCAAGTAATTGGCAGGTCTATAAAAGGAACAATAACACTAGTGAGGTATGCACACCTTCGAACCATCAGTTGTAGGAAACAAAAGGGAAACACTGAACAGAGGTGGAGAAGGGGAAACCAGAAACCTGGGAGAAGGTGGGAGAAGTGAGGGCACGTTGCAGGGACCGCAATCGGTATGATGAAAGAAAATGTGCGTGGTCTTTTGAACGGAAAACGGATTTACTCTGTACATCTTCACTCAATCTGCAATAAAAGAGGTGACAAAAAGAAGCTACCGCTGTGACCAAACCACCGTTTCTTGAACCAAGAATACCACTGGCTTGTGAGAACACAAAGATCGCAACATGAAAAGTCTTGTCTTTGGACTTGATTCTTTCGAAGGGAACACGGCAATTCTAAATTGTAGACCCAGGGCCAGAGAAGACGGTATCTACCTAAGTTAAAACGAGGATTTGAACATCCTGCAGGCAGCCTGCACACCCCTGTTACTTAGCCTTGGATATTCGTGATCTGTGTTGGAAGAAGTAGCCAATGGGAAGAACAGCCAATAGGCTCCTTAGAAGCAAGGAGGAGGAGACTTGGCCTCACACACTTTGA
>NW_022111377.1:2219724-2223116 GCF_000313985.2 Echinops telfairi
GAATCTCCACGATTGTGCCGAGTAAAAGCAGCCAGGACCACCCCTCCCCAAATGTACCAAAGGTCTAATTGCATTTACATGCATGCAAACGAATGCAGTGACAGGAAGCCGTTGTGGGGCAGACAGGAGGGATTGCAGGGGTGCAAGAGAGGGATATGCTTGCTCTGTCATCACGGTGATGGTCTCATGGGTGTGTATGCCCAGGTTCAAATATCCACATTTTATTCTTTAACTATACGCAGCTTATTATACGTCAAGCTTTAAAAAAAATTATCTGGAAAACAACGGCAAGATTCTAGGAAAGAGGTACACACGCGGTGGCGTGGGTAGCTGTGAAACGATCAAGTCGATACTGACTCATGGAGACCCTGCAGGCAGGGCAGCAGGGCAGAACTGCCCCTGCGGGTTTGCGAGGCTGAAACTCTTTACTGGAGTTGAAAGCCTCATCCTTCTCCTGCGAAGCGGCTGGTGATTTCAAACTGCTGACCTTGAGGATCTCAGTCCCATGTGTAACCACTATGCTACCAGAGCACCTCCAAAAGACAACACAAGACCCCGATCCACACATTCGGCTGTGAAGGCAAAGGAAGGGAAGGGAACTTCAAGATTTTAAGATTGGTTGATTGGGGGTGGGGAAGCGGGGGTGGGGTATACGACAATTAATAGCAACAGGAGGCTTAGGCAACAAGGATAGTTGGGGACATGCTTTTTTCCCTCTGCTGGCAGGACAACTCATGACAATGGCAGTTTAAAGCCTTGAACTGGGCTTGAGAAGCAACCAAGAGCCATCCACTTTGGAGTCTCCACCCTTCCTCCAAGGTCACACTTTTCCCTCTTTGTCCTTCCTCCATGGGCTGTCCCTCTGTGTCAGTCTTGAGTTCTCCAAGGATGGAAACCCTAGTCTAGAACAGTTCCACCCACCTACATGTGACCTTCAGAGAACTTCTCGGGGCCACAAGCAGCAGCAGCATCTCTCAGTTCACTGACGTACTGTTCCCACGATGCACTCCGCTCAGTGGGGTTTTCACAGCCTTATAAAAAGTTGTAGGTGTTGGCCCTAAGTGCGCCATGTGATGCCGGAGGGTTCCGAGGGAAAAGGCAGGAGCTAAGACAGGAGAGCTGGATCAGACCTAGGGAGTCATTTCGCTGCCCCACTCCCTGTGCCCTCAGTCCCTGCCAGAATCGAACTGTTCCTGAGAATGGTGATGCGGGGCTTCACGGCAGGGCCAACGGAAACGTGTGTAAGTCTGGCAGGGTTTCAGGTGAGCCTGCTGCCGAGAGGGCTCAGAGCCTTTGCTGGCAAGAGACGCCAACGTACAGAGTGAACTGTTTCTCTCCTCCCTTATTTTATTTTAAATGTCAAAGCTTTTCACACGACAGTGACACCCTAAAATGATTCTCTGACTTCCGTGGCTTCAGTTGAAACAATATTTTTTCATGCTCCACAGAGTGCCCATAGCTGATTCCAAACCACGGAGGCAACGGCACGCAAGCGCTCCTTCAACAAGCCAGGAAAAGGAGAAGAAGGGGGCGAGGAGAGCCGCTGGGGGCAAAGTGCCCCCTCTCTGCAGTGTTTGGCATTCATTCAGGCAACAGATATTTATCTCAGTTCTAGGGCACTGCCTCCTGAGCTCTACGAGGTGTTAAGAAGTAGTCAGTCCAATGACCAAAGAGAGCCCAGTTGCAAGAAGTTTAAAGTTCCAGACAGCGAGCACCCATCCAGGTGTGGATGATCCAGAAAGCAGTGCACGCAGCGAGAGGTTAAGAAGTGCCATGGGAATTTCAGCAGAGTGAGTTTGGGGACACTGCCCTCTCCTAGAGCGTCCAGGAGCAGCCCTTCTGGATGCATTTGTCCTAGACCTAGAGAGGCCAGGAGAAAAGCCACCAGAATCGGTGAGAAGAAACAATGCCTTAAGGGAGATGGAATGGCTCCAGGCATGAGAGCGAGGGGAGCAGGCACTGGGGAACAATTCAATACCATTTACAGTCAACAGTTATTAGGCACCCATCAGTTACCATATCTGCACCCAGGACAGAGGCTGCTCCCATAGAAGGGAGTCTGGACTTCCTCTTTAATGTCACTGAAATGTTGAAGATTTAAACATCTCAGAAACCCTACAGAGCAACTCTTCCCTGTCTTACAGGCTTGCTGAACGGGAATCGCCTCGGTGGCAGTGAGTTTCTTTTCGGAGTGTAGGATCAGGCACAGACCGGTTTGTATTGCCCCAGTTGGGTGAGAGGCTTGGGGGGTGGAGAGAGAAGGGTGAGGGGCTTGGTTAGGAGCTAGGGGTTACTAGAGATATTCGTGCTCCTGTGGAACTAATTGACTGTTCCATGCAGATACCGCACGTGAGCTCACCACTATCCAACCATGACACTGACCACCGCGTGGTCTGTTCGGATGCCCAGCAGACCCAGGGCAGAGTGGAACTGCTTCCTAGGGTTTCCCAGGCTGTCAATCTTTAAAGGAGCAGTTGGTGGGGTTGAATCATCAACTTTGTGGTTGGTAACCCCATATTTACTTAGCCCACAGAGCCCTGTAGAGAAATCAAGCTAATTCCCTGCAGCCCACAAGCACGTAGGAGATAGATGAGGGATCAGAAATCAGACACTTCAATCCCAAGGGGTTGTTTCCCCACCACGGCACCAGGCCATTTTTAGTTCTACCACCATCCAGTGCACTGCTTCCTAGGGGGCCAGGAGTTTATTTGTTAGGCAATGGCTACCAAACAGTTGGGTGCAATACGACGATTAACCAGGAAAAACAGATCCTGATCAGAGCTTCATGCTAGCAAAGACTTTTCGGTCTCATCTGGCTCCAAATGACTGTAGGACCATGTTGTTTCCACCGTGCATCATTGAACTGATTCTGATTCCAATTCCTAATGGTGGTCTGTGTGTGTGTGTGTGTGTGTGTGTGTGTGTTAAAAGGCACCAAGTTCCTATGAAAATACACAATTTAGAGATGAGCCTTGAACAACACCTGATTTGAATGACATGAGTCCACTTATACGTGGACTTATTTCCCTCTTGTTACTGCAGCGAGTTCAAGTGCGGCCAGTATCTACTTAAAACGCCACGTGACATGAATCATATTCAGAAGGCAGAGCAGGACTGCCCAATAGGGTCTCCTAGGCTGTGTTTACATGTTGGCCTGCTAACCAAAAGGTCAGTGGTTCGAAATCACTCCCACTCCATGGGGAAAAGATGAGGCTTTCTACTCCCATAAAGAGTTAAAGTCTCAGACACTCACAGCGGCAGCTCTACCCTGTCCTACAGGTCGTTAGGAGTCCGAATTGACTCGATGGCAGAGGGTTTGATTTTTTTAAAAAAGATCTTTCCTCTAGTTCCTAAATGTTTCCTCCCCGCTCCCACTACCATGACTCGAATTC
>NW_022111377.1:2223550-2234913 GCF_000313985.2 Echinops telfairi
AGTTGTATGAGCCCCTAATAAAATGATTTAATAAAAAAAAAGATTGCCACATCTTTTCTCCTATGGAGTCACTGATGTGCATTAGGTGCAAATCTGTGGATTGGCAGCCGAGCACCGAAACACTGTGCCACCAGGGCACGTCTACAAGACTGCATAGAAGAACCAAGTGCAATACGCAAGCAGCTTCGAGAAGGGACCAATAACTCGGCCCTGCGAGTCTGCAGGTTGACAGAGATCATGGGCGAGTCAGGGGACAGGGTGAAGGTTCTTTATCGGTTTGCTTGCCCAGAGCTCAGGGGAGGTGTAACCTTTCCAAACACCTGCTGAGTGTTTGCGTGTCTGCAGCTCTAACTTTGCTCATGTCTTACCTGGCAAAACACGGTGTAAATGGGCTGACTCTGACATCCCTGACCCCATTTGGGCAGTGAGAACGCTAGCCCTCGTTCTGAACCTTGGGTGGGAGAGCGTTCAGAAGACAAGAATGTGACAGGATCTCTAACAGCATGCACACTCACGTGCGCTCATGCACACTCACTTTCTCACACACACACACCTGCTCACCCACATATACATTTCCCCCCCATGAATTGGTATCTCACTTTGATTTTCTTTTCCCTGAAATGAGTTTGAACTTTTTTTTTTATGTGTGTATTGGCATCTGTAAATTTTCCTTGGAAAATGCGTTCATTGGTTTACATTTTGTTTATCTCTCTTTCTCACACACAGACTCCCACTCACTCACATACATTCCTTACACAGACACTCACAGTCACACACACTGAAACACACACCTCCTCTCATCTGCTCTCACACACTCATCCGCCATTCTCTCTCATGTACAAGCTCAGACTCTTTCACACCTACATATGTATTCTCTCATGCCTGTATTATCTTGTGCATGCTTTGTCTCATGCACTTTCCGATACATGCACACTCCACCGACACTCCCTTACACGCATACTCTCCCACATTCGTTCTTTCACCCACACGCATACACTCTCCCCCACACATGCACACTCAAACACACAAGTGCATACTCTCACCATGCCCCCACTCTCTTTCACATTCTCTCTCCACCTCGGCCCACTGTTCTCTCTCATGCGCCCATGTACGTCCTACGTGCTCCCCACACCTTGCTGCTGTTGGCCTGTAAGCACCCTCAGGACCTGGCCCACTGCTCGTGTCTTTTTCGAGACCACACTGCTTGACACCCAGACTCTCAAAACATGTTCTATGCGCATAACTCTGAGAAAATGTGCTGCTGTTGGCTCAGAGACAGGCAGAACTTCATTCACTCAAGCTGCACATAGGTATGCATGCCAACTCCATGCCAGGCACTGAGCTGGGCGAAGGGACTTCAGAGACACAAAAAACCCAGTCTTCTAATGAGCACTTGAAGCTCGGCACAAGAACGATGCTTATGAACAGAAATGTTATAAATTCTAAAGGCTCTTTCAAAGTGTGCCTGGAGCTTTGATTTTTATAGAACAGTATTATGGTGCCTATTTTTATTTGAATGAATGCCAGGAGAGAAAATGAGGGGCTAGGTTGTCTTTTGAACTCCATATACGATATTCAGGCTTAACTTTAAGGTCATATGGGACACACATGGAGTAGGTAAAAGAAGCGGAAGCATGATGTGCTTGATGTTCACAGCGGATCAGCAGTTTTCCCTGGGATTATAAATCTTGCTCAGCCATCTCCTAATCTTGGTCCCAGGATCCTTTCCTATAAAATGGGGGGCAGTTTGTTTGAGGGTATAGGGAGAAGCGGCCAGAGGGTGAGGGAGGACAGGCTATGGTTTAACGGTTTCCTGACTTTGAAGTGTTCTAAAAATACGGCATTTTCATTGCAACCACGTGATGGAATATGTGTCAACACAGCATTTTGTGTTGCCAGGGCAACCTAACCAATCACTTTACATACACTCACATAGCTCTCCAGCAGAAGCCGGAACGAGAAAGTCCTTTTCTTATCCTCTGACCATTATAACCACTCCAAACACATGTGGCCACCTCTCCATCGGTCTAGGTGAAACAAGCAAGCTCCGTCACGGACAGATACCCTTCTTTGCCTCTTAGAATGGTCACACAGTTGTGGCCTTGGAGCCTGTCTATGAGGGACACGCAGGGAACATCCCACTCAAAACCTGTATGCTGAAATACAGACTTGGGGCGGGGCGGTGATCAGGTAGAGAGGAAAGCCTGAAAGACCTATATCTTTTTAAAAATGCATCTTTAATGTATCCATTACCGCTATGTACGTCTTCCTCAAAGCACACAGCCTTGGCTCTTGGAAGCCTTTCCTTTGTGGGGAGGTGGGCTCAGAGGCAGGATCCCCACTGCTTGGCACCTCTCAGGTTCAAGGCAACCCCTATTGGACTTGCAAAACAGCTAAGGCCTGTCACCATCTGGCAGCTGTATGGTGGCCTGTGTAAAATGAACTGGTGGTCACAATCCAGTTCCCATTAGACAGATGTCCACTTCACAAAGAGAGCATCCCGCTCAGCAGTCTGGCACAGTGGAGGGAGGGCCTGGACATGGAAATTGCATTTCCTCTTTTTTTTGTTGTTGCCTCACCAGGTTGCTTACTCAATTGTCCTGAAACGAGTTAGCAGGATTACAGCAGGCGGGATGGCAGCAGCCCCGAGAGTGGTATTTCACGTTTACTGGTCTACCCAGCCCCTTTACAAGACTTTTCAGATGCTGTCTCACTCCTCCAGCAGAGAAGCAATGCTTTTCAAACCCAGGTGTCAGCCACACAGTGGCCATCTCCTAGGTCCCCAACTAGGGCACAGCGAGTTCCCTCAGTGATTGGTCAGGATGGCCACTGTGCCCCACCCTCGCTCAGCAGCTTCAACCATGGGGTCGGGGCAGCGTGAACCAGGGCCCTCCTTGCTTCTCCTGTCCTGTGTTAACCCTGGGTTAACTCACACACAAGATAAACCCAGGGCTGGCTACAACACCAGCCTAAAGAGAAAGGCCCTTTCTTGCACAATGGAGCGAGCTGCCTGGACAATGAAGGAAGACCAGGAGAATTAAAAGGGAACTGAAGCTCTATTTGCTGGTTTTGTCACGGAGACAGTATATTCAGTCTGGGAGAGAGAGTCAACGGTCTGTAATCGCCTTCCTTACACAGGGGGGAATGAACACCGTGCTTCCACCGCAGGAGGGGAGATGTACAAAGTAAGCACTGCTTCTTCATTCTTTTTCTTTCCTTTTTTTCCAGCTCAGGCATGCATCTTAGTTTACAGCCTCTTTTAAACATCTACTTAAAAAACAAACAAAAAAGACTTCACACACAACTTAAAAAAAATTTCAGCATAAGTTGACTGACTTGAATGCGAATCTTCAAGAAGCAAAGCAAGAACGTTCATTTCTTGTATTAGGTGGCATTAGCTGTATAATATGCTAAGAAAATCTCTTTAGAACTGATATCAATTACCATAATATTTCTCTCTACCAAGCAAAATGTTAAGTGCCCACCTCCAAGGAATTTTCTTAGAGGTGAATGTTAATATGTATGAAGGTTAATATTCCTATATTTATTTCCTTTTCGAAGCTGGCTCTTTCACAATGATCTTAAAGACAAAAACCAGATCCAATGCCACCGAGTTGATTCTGACTCATCGTGACCCGACAGGGCAGGGTAGAACTGCCCCTGTGGGTCTATAAGACTTGAGTATACGAGAGTAGAAGCCTCACCTCTCTCAACGGAGCAGCTGGTGGCTTGGAACTTTTGACCTTGTGATTAGCAGCCCAACGGGTCACCAGTGGGGATTCTGGGTAGGGGGGTAGGGGTGGCTAGCTCCTCTGAGAAAGCACCTTCTTGAGGCTGGTCAGCACAGGATGCCAAGAGAGTCCAGTCATGACAGCCAGTCCATGTCGCCATACTGCGGCCATGGACTACTGCTCTGATTCCAACCAACCATCTTCGAAAAATAAAGCAGCTGGTAGTTAGGGGCGATGTGTAAAAGATAAAGAACAAGACAGGATACACGTTGAAAAATAATTTAAGTCACGTCTTGCCAATGGAGTTTAGTTCCAATGTTAGCCTACAACAGTAATGCAAAAAGGCATGCATGCCAACAACAAATAAAAAACCCAGAATCTCCCAAATAGGAAGTACAGTCTGCTCTTAGACGCACTGTGATGTATCTGCCAAACAACACAAGGTCTATAGTTAGTATAGCTCACGGACATTTGGACCAAAGCAAGAGAATCACACCATTATTTTGAAGAAGTCTGCTATCCTCAGAGAAGCCTTACTATGAGTTAGAATGGAGCTGCTACACACAAGGTCCATGGTTCGAATCCATCAGCTGTTCCACGGAAGCAAGATGGACTATCTGCTCCTGAAAAGACTTATAGTCTCAGAAACCCTATCCAAGGTTGCTATGAGTTGGAATCAACTCAATGGCCTTGGGTTTAGGGTTTGGGGACTACCCTTACAAGGCTAGGGGCACTCAATATTTACTTAACTTTGGTTCGGTCCTTGATTCTGCGTTTCAATCTTTGTTTTGCCAATGTTAACACTCTTTCCCAAGAGATCGCTGGTTTACACTGCCTACTTCTCTTTCACCTATTCTACTACATCTCTCTCCTTCACCGTGGAACACTAAATTGGGTATAATACTAACAACCTACTGACAAGGAAGCTTGAGAAGGTTTCCCTGCACAAAATTAACAAACAAAACAAACCCTACATAGTCTGTGTCACTTACAAGAATCAAGATGCTATTGCTTCATCTTTGTTATCTTCTACTACATACACTACTCCGTCTTCAGTTCTTGCTAGTTGGTAGGCTCTGGATCAGGTCGTTTACACTATTTCTTTTTTTTTTTTTTTTTTCTTCCTGGTTTTTTAAAATCATTTTATTAGGGGCTCATACAACTCTTACCACAATCCATACATACATCAATTGTGTAAAGAACATTTGCATATTCATTACCCTTATCATTCTCAACACATTTGGTGCCCACTTAAGCCCCTGGCATCAGGTCCTCATTTTATCCCCTCCCTCCCCACTTCCCCCTCCCTCATGAGCCCTTGATAATTTATACATTATTATTTTGTCATATCTTGCCCTGTCCGATGTCTCCCTTCACCCACTTTTCTGCTGTCTGTCCTCCAGGGAGGAGGTCACATATAGATCCTTGTAATCGGTTCCCCCTTTCCAACCCACTCTCCCTCTACACTCCAAGTATCGCCACTCACACCACCAGTCCTGAAGGGATCATCCGCCCTGGATTCCCTGTGTTTCCAGTTCCTATCTGTACCAGTGTACATCCTCTGGTCTAGCCAGACTTGCAAGGTAGAATTCTATACCCATTATTTCAAGATGAATGTAACTCCTTAGAATACTGTCTACCACATGCATGGTATGACATCCATTTGATAAAACAGAATTCAAAGAAATAAAAATGTGGGGTTATGATACAATTTAGTACACATGCCCATGTGTGTATGTGTGTGCACAGGCACATACACATCTTCCATGAAGGCTAAGGTTATTAATCAACTAATCACTCTTCAGTGTCCACTGGATGTAAATGGCGTGCAGGTAGTAAAAGGACATTGGGGCAGAGTGATGAGTTCTTCGTCAGGACCATCAACAACCAATTAAGTTACACTGGAAAATGGTAGATGCGTTACCAATGCCAGAGTAGCTGCCCACTTTCTGTTCTTAGATTCCTCTGCAGAAGCCCCAGCAAGGTTAGTCCAGAGGAGCTTTACCCTCCTCTTGTCTAAAATGCCTTACTGGAGAAGAAAAAAGTAGTAAAGCTAAAATTAAAGACAAGAGGGAAGAGGAGACATGGATGGGTATACTAGGAAAAAAGTCAGACACCCACGATCACATGACCTTGGGTCTCCCTACCACTCTCGCTTTATCTTGATTACATAAAGAGTGCAGCATTCTCTGCTCAAGGAGGTCTCTGGAGTACATCTTCCAGAAGAGAAAACATAAACACCAATACAAGCACACACATACAGTGGCCATTGTCCACCCAAAGCTTTCAATAGATCTTAAGGCTGCCGTCTCTTTAATAGCACACAATTCTTTCTCTTTTTTGGGGGGGCAAAGATTGTATGGTCTGTGCACCATTGACTTTTCAGCACTAAGTACCATGCCTAGCCATAGAAGGTGCCAAGAAATGTGTGTGCCCATGTACGCTGGTGGTTTGGTAAACACTCTGGCTTAGCCTTCTCGGCTGCATCTTTCATCATCTTCCCTATGCTCTACTTCGTTCAACATTAAATGGACCCCAGGGCTTGCCAGGCTATCCTGAGCTCCAAATCACTGTTACAAAAGAGCTATCTATGCATTAAGCCTTAAAGGAGAACTGGCCAGAGGCCCCTCCTGGGAAACAGCGAAGTTAGCTGCCCTTATCATCCCCTTAGCTTTCATAATGTTTTCTAAGTTCATCCCCTTCTCTGTGTAAAAGTTTGACTCAAAGTCTACACTTGGCTTGCTGCTTCCACATTTTAAGGACAAGCAGCAGAATCCTAGGGGTTAGCATTAATTGAAAGAGGTTATCTAGAAATAGCCTCGTTCTGCACTGCAGCATCTTCAAAAGTTCAATCATACCCCCTTCTTTTATTTTTGAGACCACAGTCCCTCCTTTTTATGTCTTGCTATACAGCCTCAGCCCCTTTCCTTCTTGCCACTCCGCGCTCTCAGGCCTTTTATATGTTACCTCTCAGACCTTTCCATCTGGGCTCACCTGTGCAGACCTTTCTGACTCACGCTGCTCTTCTTTGACTTCCCTCTATCTTCTTGATATATCTTCAATAGAGTGTCCTAATCCTGGTCGCCATGGCCTAGATAGGATTTAAAAGGCTCTTTATGAAAAGCTGTGTTGCTGAACTTCTGGTGTTCAACAGCTTCACCGATCAAGTTTCACCCTATTGAAGGGGGCACTTTTGACCCCTGACTTGCTGGAAGTCTTGTTTCCCACTCGCCGGACGCCCCCTGCTGTTGTCAGATTTCTCTACCTGCCTGTGATGTCGCTTCAGTTACACTTTAGTTGCTTGAGGAACATTGTATTTTTTTTCACCCTAAACTTAAAAGGAGGATGTAACGAAATAACAATAGCAGTGTATACAGCCTCTTGTCAGCTACACGGATCCGTGTACACTGCTGTGTATGCTGCTAAGGCTGAAGACGATTATGAAGAGGAGTCATGAGGCATTCGGCTGCAGAAATTGTCCTACAAGGACTCAAGGCACAATACGGCCCAAATCATTTCATAATGATCAGTTCTGGTTCTGGATCAATGAAAGAGTGTGGTGAGTAGAAATTCCCTTTCCATCTTTTTAATTCTTCTCTACTTCCAATTTATGATCCCCTCATAATGGAGCCAGAGAAATCATATCCCTTTATTCTTCAAACTGATCATTGTCCAAAGCATATTTTATGAGTTTCTCCCATGTAAATTAATTCTAGAATGTGGAAACTGGATTAGGGACATATCTCTCAGTCATTTACATAGAGAGTGAAAAAATATTGATCCTAATGTCAGTTCCTGCGGTGTTTCAATTGCCACCCCATTCTCCCTGACCCATTCGTTTTTACCATTATCACCTGGCCCTGCTCAGCTAACTAGCCTCCTTTCCCACTCATGGCACCGCCTGCTTCTTTGCCTGCTACAGAGAGGCGTTTGTCTACGGGACTTGATGAAAAGGGGGCACTAAGAAACCAGGTACGTCGAAACCCATCATTCCACAGAGGTCTCGTTTTTTTACCCTGGATCCCTTTCTCTGTAATACGCATTCATCCACCAACGTTATAAATCATCCTCGGTTTCTTGATTCTTTAATATAACTGTTCGCACTACAGAGTTCTCTCTTGCGATACCCCCTGTACCACTGGGATACCCAGTATCTCACGCATTCTCCACCGGCTTTCACAACAGGGGCCAGAACGTTCTCAATTCTCTTGCCCAATGGTCTCCAAAGTCAGCCCGTCCTTGTGCATCATTTCTGTCCCCAGAGCATACAGACACACAGACTTATCCGCATCTGTTGCTTTTTAGCTTAGTCCTTGCTCCCCCACCCCTACCATGTGCACATGACCTTCTCATTCCTCCCTCTTATCATTATTTGGTTATCCTTGGGGTGCAAGTTACACAGCAACTTAGGTACCCCCTGACCCATGTCTATGCATAGTGCACAGTGACCCCGAGTCCCTTGTTCATTTCTGAGGGTTTGGAAGCTCATAATGGTTCTTCTGTATAGTTCATGGAGGTGTCCTGCCAGACCTCGGGTAGCTAGAGGAACTGGATCTCCAGTTGGGTCCAGTCAACAGTGAAAAAGAAAACAAAGCCCGAGAATGAATGGTCTCAAGATGGATGAGACAAGAAGGAGCAAAGAGCCTGGGGCTTCGACTTGTCAGTGTCTAGGGATGTCTGAGGATGAAAATTCAGTCTCTCGACAATCTACTAACCAAACAACAACGAAAACCCAAACCCACTGCTATCCCGTCGCTGCTGACTCAGGGAGACCCCACAGGGCAGGGGAGAGCTGCTCCTGGATGGTCACTCTTTACAGGGGTAGAAATGCCCTGCCTCTGTCCCGTGAAGCAGCTGGTGGCTTCAAACTGCTGCCCTTGCAGGTAATAGCCCAAGTCTCTCTATGTCACCAGGGTTCCTAATCTACTAACAGAAGATAAGAAAATCCATGAAAAGCATTTTACTCATGCTTGGACTTTTGATTAAGGAAGGATAATAAAGTTCTCTACAAATTATGTAATAATTATTATTGACTTTACCATGTTCAGTCTGAACACTTCTTATACAGGACCAAGATTAAGTCTACATTTTAACTAAAAACAAAGTGTTTCAGCCTGACTGCCTGGTTATCCGGGGTCTTGGGGAGTGAGTGGGTGCATGAAGGGAGGTGGGCTAGAGCAACTGACTGCTTTTACTCTGCACAAAGAGTACCCCTCTTTCTGGCCAGGAAGTTTCTAGACTTCTCATTTTCTAATAACTGGTTTCATCATGACCCACAAGTATGGTAAACCCCAAAGTGGGACATTTCAGGGGTTCTCTAATGTGGGGAAATCTTGTTGAACACAAACGAAAAGGCAGATTATACATGCAAAGGAGAAACGCACTCAGTGGGCGGTTTTTACTAAATAACTGGCTGTCCTTGTGTTTTTGAGCCTATTTTCTTTATTCTGCTATTTTAATTCTAGAAATGTAAATCTACCAGTGTCAAGAACACTGGAACCAAGCTAAATGCTAAATGCCCAGAGCGGGGAGAAGAAAATAAAATGGCTTGAGTAATGTATATATCCTTCCTTGTCTCTGGCTCTCTCTGTGTCTCTTTGCTCCCATCATTTCTTCGTTTTCTCTCCAAACATCTGAGGATAAAAACATACTGAGGGTAGATATTACTGGCCAGGGTAGAAGCTGCAAGTTTGATACGCACACCAAAAGTTCAATGCTGAATTAAACAGGCCCAGCCAAGTCTCTTATCAGCAGCACATATTCCCTCTGACTGTAAATGAAAGGGAGGAGCTCTGGTGGCATACTGTTCATTCATGAGGCTGATAACCACATGGTCAGCAGTTCAAAACCACCCGCTTCTCTGTGGAAGAAAGGATTTCTGCGCCCGTAAACAGTGAGTCTCAGAAACCCACAGGGATGGTCCCATCCTGTCCTATAAGGGGACCATGAGTCAGAATCAACCTGGTGGCAGTGACTTTAGTTTGGGTTTGGTAATTTAAAGGAGACTTATCAGATATTTCATCTTCCGCATTCATATCCGCCAAGCCATTGGGTGGAATGCCCGTGTTGAGCCAAAATGATTAAGCAACTCTGTTTAAAAGAAAAACAAGAATGTGTAAGCCTTTTAGTATGCTTTACGTTAGAACCAGTCAATCCACCTCTTCTCCAGGATACAGTACATTCCCTCTGTCTGCTGGAATGCAAAACTACCGAGGTCTCTGGGGTCCCCTGCATTTTACGTTTTCCTGTAGGAGCTTCAGCCAGCCACCGATGAAAGGATGTCACAGAAGGTCACAGCGGTCTCTGATAATACAAATGAACTCAGGATGGAAGTATCCTTCCTGTGGGCCATGGATGCAGCATTACCCAAACTCGCTCTATCCCAGAGAATCTAGAATGGCGGCCCTCCCTCATTTTCAAGCAATTGAGGGCAGTAATCTTTATCCCCCTCCTTGTCAGTAAGAACATGCAAAATTGGTTCATCTTCCTGAGTGGCCGAATTCTTTCTCAATGACCGATTCCTGAATGACATCACTTATATACATTCGCTCCAAAGTCCGCTTCCAGTGTGCAAGGGCCGCTTTGAACAGGGTTTGGGTTGTCGTTTCGAGGCCAGGAAAGCCATGCAACCCAAAGATCACCCCCCTCCTCTACTGCCCCGACCACCTCGTCCCCTCTCAGAAAACAAGTGCAAGAACGCTCTTTAAAAACCCTTAACGTTTTAAATAGGAAAATAATAGAAATGTATTTATAAAACTCTCCAGTTTTTTAGGCTATCCTAGCAACTTTTATATTTATTTGCTCATGGGTGATGGAAAACATCTCTGTAAGGCAGCTATTCATTTGACTGTATAGACAAAGAAATTGAGGCTCGGTCTCTTAACCTAGCATGAAATCCCAAGGACTAGTTCTCATCTTCTGACTGCAGGGCCGATGCTCATTCCCCCCACAGCACAGACGAATCTTCAAAGCTGTCCCTCTGCCAAGTTCTGAAAGAAGTAAAACTAAAATTTGGTACCTGGAAACCTTTTTCTCCTTTCCTCCCTTCCTTCTCCCCGTTTATTCCCTGGGTCCCCTAGCTGTCATCTCGTTCTCAAAAATCATTCCCATTTCACTTAACTGGAAAGAGATTAGGAAAAATAGATTTTATTAATGAATTCCTCAAGGCCAACGTAAAGCCTTTAAGAAGAGACTTTGCTTACAGGGACTTTACAGGGAGTGGGAAAAGGCCACTCCCTGTCATACTATATGAGCGGTAGGGGAAGGGTGAGAGATTAAGTGACCCCAGGTTGGCTAGTCCTAAGGCAAGTCCCCAGTGTCCCCCTAAGTGCAGTCTAAGTGCCAAGATGATGAAATAGCAACATCATGACAAGCACCACACGAGCTGCTCTTTTGAAACTTGAGGTAATAACTCTTCCCAGGCGAGCTATGAATTTAATTTCTGCTCTCCCAGAACATTCTGGGCCCTAAGCTGCAGTTATGTCATTAAGTTCCAGCACATGTCAGGAACAAAAAGGAAGTTTTGCTCTCCATGCCACGGTACTTAGTGAGAGAGACCACAAGCCCGTTTCCCGTCTACTTCGTTTTCAGTTGAGGAAGCCCCCAAAGAGAGTCAACCAAGGAGGAGGCATC
>NW_022111377.1:2236420-2240402 GCF_000313985.2 Echinops telfairi
GGGACGCTGTCACAAGGGGATCCCCAAAATGACTGTCTATAAGATTGTGTGCAATATGTCAGCAGATGTTTACTGCCCAAATTACATGTGTCAATAGAACGAGGAGGCTAAACACGCTATGCTAATTTACCTTTGAATTTTCGGATGCGCCTGTATGAGCTATTGCTATTGCCTGTTACAATGCTGCTTCCAGTCACGTGGCACCCTCTGCAGGCTCTACAAGCTTGCACCACTGTTCTCATTGCTGCTGGTGTTTCTGTAGTCACTGCTTTGGGCCAGGTGTCTTTCCTGGTGGTTTAGCCACAATATTGTGGTAATTGGTATCGGCGAACCTATTTTAGTAACTTGTTTTGAGAATGAGGTAGTAATAATTGGTGGAAAAGAAAGAGAAAGGTCAAAAAAGATTTCCACTCAGTTACTGACCATGTTGTAACATCATGGCGTAATCCCATGTGGAAAGATTTTGCAAAACACTTTTATTGTTAGTATTTACTTAATCTACAAAATGTTGCATTTAAGCAAACTCCCAGTCACTCCATCACATGGTAGTCTATGATTCTAATGGATAATAAGCATTATGAAAGATTGCATGTGGCGTGGTACTCCGGGACACCTTAAGTTACTGTATTAGACACATCAGTGCTAAGGAAGTCACTGCTAGACACGCTACCACCTGTAGAGCCAGGCACTCCCTCTCTGCGCTTCAAGTTATTTCAGAAATGCTCTCAAATTCTGCCAACCAACAAGTCCAATGCCATTGCCTAGTCAGCCTCATCCACCTCTTCTGTGCTACCTTTGTACTCAACTCAGTCAAAACGGAACTCAAAATCCCTCCCTTCGCCATTCCCACCACTGCTGATGGTTTACTTGTTCCATGTCAACACGACCTCCTGGTTCCCACTGTCCCAATTTTGTTATCAAAGTCCCTTCGTTTCATCACTGTCCTACCTGCAGTGTTGCTCAACTCCTTCTTTCCTGTGGAAGACTGTGTCCTTATTCAGGCCTCCACAGGTTCACTCAACACAAGGCCACACATTGAACCTGCCTTGTAGCCTCCTTGAACTTGGCTCAACACCATTCATAGATCCTCAACATCTAATGAGTAAGACTCAAAATATCCTAACCTGGCAGGGCCTGAAAATTAGGGCCCTTCAAGAACTTGCCCAAGCTTATATTTCTAAACATCGCTATAGTCTCTTTTTCTTCCACTTCATTTCATGAATCTCACAGTTCCTATGAACTCTGGGAGAATTCAGTTCTTGTAACTTGCCTTCACTTCCCCATGCCTCCACGTCTGAATCAAGTCAGTTCAGCGGCTTGAAAAGCCACCATCAATGTCATGTGGATGGGTACAGAGTTGGTCACGATGCCATCTTTTCCCAATTCCACAGCTGTATGTTATCTATTCCTCCTCGGAATCGCCCAAGTGAAACCCTGCTCGTGTCTCCCAGGCTTCCTCACTCTTCTCTCGTGCTCTTTCATCTTCTACTTCCTTGCCTCGTTGTCCCTTTAGGCTGCAAGCTGTTAGAGGCAATGATAATAATAATAACAGCCACCACAGAAGTGTTTATGGAGTTCCTACACGTTCCAGTTTGGGGCAAAGCACACAACTTGTGTTCTATCTCAGGGGCTCTGTGAGAATCAGCTCCACCTTCAGCTGCTTTGACAGTCATCCCCACAGCTAACACAGGAAGTGGGAGGGACACAGATATTGAATTTAGGCTTGCCTGCTTCCAAAGGCCCTGCACTTTAGTACTAGGTAGGGTTTCTCACCGCCTTTCGATTCAACAATTGACCACTGCCTGAAACATATTCTCCAGAAGTCTTAGTAGGTGGGAGAGTATACTTAGATGGGAGAGTTTGCTGAGCCCATTTGGTCCACACCTACATTTTGGGGGGAAGGAATGATTTAGCTTCAAACACTTAAAGACTGATTTCAAACACAGGACAATCTTTTGGGTCTCAGGACGAAATGGAATATAAAATAGAAAGTCAGAGAAAAATCTCCTTCAACCGGATTGGGTAATAGCTTGACTGTACACGGCTTTTCCCTTGGACTCCTCCGTGTCAATAAGGCTGTGCATCAAGCCTGTTCCAAAAGCCTTCCTTGGATCATTCAAACCACATTGAGATAGTGCTGCCATAGATTCTCCTTTCTGAGGCTCTGACATCCGTGCTGCGAAACTTGGTAACGGTACTCTGCTGACAGAGTCAGGACCAACATACATAGGGGGCCCTCGCTCACATGGGAGCAGGCAAATAAAGTACGGCCTGGGTGGGTTTCAGTGGAGAGAAAAGTGATGCTTGCTGCTTTCTATATATGTAAGTGGCTAAGGGCTGTAATCCTCTGAGAGGAATGTCATTATACAGCTCAAATCCCATCACAACAAATACCGTTACAACAGAGATGTCTGTATAACAAAAACGCTTTCAGGCGTTGGCTGACAGCCCACGTACTTCAAGTAATATTTGATGTGAGACTTGGAGTTCACAGTAATGGGAATTGACCTATATTTCCAAAGGTAAGATTTGAATGATTTCATCTGGAACTTCTATCCCATGATACCATGTGTTGAGATGATGTACAATCAAAACCCACAAGGATAAAACTAAACACAAAGGCATTGGGGGTGGGGATCTCTGCTCTTAAAGGGGAAACTTCATTCCTTTCACTTGGGGAACCCTTAGGTCAAGGAGAAGTCTTCTAACCAACCCTTGAAACAGAGCAGACCTCAGCCTGTTTGGGGCCTCGCCTCACTTGCGACGATGTGACGAAGGCCATGTGACCATGAAGAGACTGCGTTCCAATGTCCACACTGCCACTTACTAGCTGTGTGACCTGGGCTCCGATTCCTAACTTTTCCTGAGCCTCGGTTGCCATCTATGTACAATTTGAGAAATGCCCCTGCCTTCAGTATTTCAGTAAGACCCGAAGGCGACAACAGGAAAGCCTCTACCACAGGCCTGGTTCAGAATGTGTGCTCAAAAAAGTTACTTCCCTCACCAGGCCTATCCTTCCTCTCTCAGACCCTGGGCTTATGCAAACTGCTTTCTCGAAATTACTCCTAAGACCCGGCTGACTGAAGTTCACAAAATGTACAATCGTAAAAATGGTAGAGCAAAGCCATGCCACAAGTAGTTACTTGACACAGAAGGTTTGTGAAAAATTAATTAGTGGGGCGTTTTTGTTTGTGTGTTTGTTTGTTTGTTTTGTTGGCCCAAGCTAAGATCTATTTAAAGACTAAAATATAAAGAATCAAGTGTCATAACAATAACTGACCTCTAATTATCATTTCAGAAGCCCTGGTGGTACATACAATGACTAAACCCTTGCCTGTGAATAAAAAGATCACTTTTGAACCCAAAAAGTGTCCCAAAAGGTGAGCCCCAAAAGGAGAAAAACATGGACGTCTGCTTGCATCACCATTATCGCCCCTAACTACCCTATAGAGCAGTTCTCTAGGAGTGGGTGTGGGTTAGGATTAACTTGATGACACACAGCAATCAAGTCAGAGATCCTTTTGAAAATGGTGATAAACCAAAATTAGAGGCACTTATGTTTCAGCCAAGAACAGAATACAGCTACTAGTCCAAAGCCTGAGTTTTCCTGCCTCTGGCCTGGTTTCCTGTGGGCACCATTCTAGATGGTGAGATGGAGCTTAGTTGGTGACCCTTGAGCAGTATATTATACTCTCTGATAAGACAGTATAATAAGAAAGTGAAGTGTGACAACAAACTCTAGTCTTCTTGGTTTGCAAAACACACGAACAAATATTTTCAGGATATGCATAATAAAGTTCTCAGCACTGCCTTAATTTTACTGTGCTCAATCCCACTGATTCTGAGAGTTCTCGTTTTTTATCATTCGGAGTATGGGTTAATCAAGTTCAGGGCGACAACATTCCATGTGTCTTCTTTTAAAACACAGTCTTGGTGCCATTGGATATGTTTTGAGATCAAAACTGAGAGAGTCTTGTGACAA
>NW_022111377.1:2241167-2242183 GCF_000313985.2 Echinops telfairi
CGCTCGGAGAAAAAGAAACTGTGAGGCCCGCAGAAAGAGGAAGCAGCCCGAGCAGGAAGATTGATAACTCAAGGCCAGAGAGAGAACAAAAAACCGCTACAGCCTAACGCGTCACACAGAGAAAGAGACCGATGGACAGCAGCAGGTTTCGCGTGACATTGTCTGCGTGACGCTTACCAAGGATGATTCTAACACACAGAAGCACTGACCCCAAAGAACTACTTCTGGCCACTATTTTAATAACGGACTGCCCGTGCTCTCATCTCAAAATGGTGGCCATAACCATCACCAGGTCGTACACGTCAAATCTAACGTGCGGTGAGGGCAAGCCCTATACAGTTCTGAAGACTGGCAAACTCTTTCAAGCCACTAGGACACTTCCAAGCCAATGAGGAAGTGGGGCGCTGTGGATAGGAGATGGGCTGGTCACCGGATGGTCAGCAGCTGGGACCCACCAGCTGTCCCTCTGAAGAACGATTTGGTATCGCTAGAGATCACAGCCTTGGAAAGTGCACTCCTTCCTCCAGGGGTTTCTCAGAGTCCGCAGCAGTCTACTGCGTTGGCTTTTCCACCACGAATCCCCGCCCCAAAGACACATCTCAGTTAAGGGCCCCCAACTAGACCCCCTGGGGATGAATACTCTGCTAAGAAGCACGTGCAAGGTCTTTACAAGACACTGCAAGGAGAGTCCTCTGGGGTTATGCAAAAGTGGAATGCAATTGTCATGACACTGCCAATCACGGGGAGGTAGGGGTCCAGGAGCTGGCCGGCCCAGGGAATCAGAGGCTGAGAGACGCCGCTCCTGGGAGAGGCGGCTGCCCATCCTGGGAAGCGCCTGCACTGTCTCGCAAGTGACCTCACGGGAGCAATCACGCGCCTGGACAGCGGCGCAGCGGGCACCGCCTCGCCCGGAGTTCCTCGCCCCATGCCGCGGGCCAGCTCCGGCTCCGGCTCCTCCTCCTCCTCCTCCTCCTCCTCCTCCTCCTCCTCCTCCCTCGCTCCCTCCTTCCCCCGCC
>NW_022111377.1:2243868-2258907 GCF_000313985.2 Echinops telfairi
CTGCCACAAGTGTGAAGCAAAACCACAGACCATTCCAGGCTGCCTCCAAACCCCCCAACTCAAGAGGTACACGCGGACTTACTCCAGGAAGTAACAATGCCGAATGCTGCCGGGTCTTTGCTCTCGGTGTAGTGTCTAGGCCTGGGACAATACACAGTACCTAAGCAGGCCCAAGCCCAGAGTCTCCTCTAAGGCGCTTCCCCAACACCAGCCCAAGAAGCAGAAGGTCAGAGAGGGGCCACTCAGACTACAACTTCACTGCAAAGGGCAGGTGTCATTTCATGGTGGCCTCAGGGTAACAGTAAGAAGGCATCCCCACATCTTGAGCAGAGTCCTTTATGTGGATAAAATAAAGAGGGGAATGATGTCAAATATTCTTTGCAAGGTCCTGGCTTCAATTTCTCCTCTGGCTTACATATCTCCATTTCAACCATTTTATTATTTCATCCTCGAGATAAACAATCAGACTATGTCTAACTGGAAGCACTTTCGGCGCTTTCTCTAATCAACCTTATTGTTATAAAAAGTGCTCTGCTGAATAAAATATTGACACACAATCTCCTTTTCACCAGCGTGGGTACAATATAATGCTTGCTTCTATTGACCCAGGATCATCTATCTTGTTCTCGCGCACCTATACTTCTGTTCCGCTGGCTCTCCCAGTTCCACAAGCACTGTGGCCCATGGAGCTGTGATGAGCAGGGCGGAGGTGCCAAAGCCCCAGGCTGCAGAGAGCACCTTGTTCACACAGCACCGAGAGTTGCGAGTGTAGCAAGACTTATTTCTGGGACAGGAAGGGCCTGTGGTTATTGCTGTTGGAAATCAGCTCATCTGAAAAGAGGAAGCCCTTGCTGCAGGTCTCAGCTAAGAGAGAACGGAAGCCAAAAAAAAAAGGGGGGGGGGGACCCTGCGTCTTGTCTATGTCGAGCACAATGAATACCATGTGGGTGAGTTAGACAGCAGTACTCCTGTTCTAAATAGCTCAAGTTCAGATTCTAGAGCAAGGGCTCCTCAATGTCGTTCCGAACGAGGGGCCATAGTTTACCCCAAAGAGCACACATTCCCTGAAGAGCATCATAGAAGGGGGTGGGGGAGGGGTAGAAGAAGAACGTATGCCTCACTCCTTTGCTGTGGTATGTCAGTAAGTGAATATTATCATCTCATTCCCATTAGCCATCTTCCACAGATGCCTGAAGAGCTCTTATTAGCCCAAGGCAGTGTCAAGTGAGCACGCCAGGCATAGCTGAGTCCTGACGCCACCATTTCCCAATGGTGCCTCTCTGGGCCTCAGATAAATGGGGCTGTCTGTAAAATGGGAATGCCAGCCATCTCCTAGGCATGAGTTCATGGCCCAGGGCATGGCTCAGAGTAAGTGTTCTGTGAGGGATAGCTATGTCTACCGTTAATTCCCTCTTTGCCATTGAGATGCACTTGAAATGCATGGTCCTCACAAGTCTACTTTTGAATCTAGAAATCTTCATGGTGTAAACTCAACCACGATTCTTACCCTAAATAATAATGGTATATATCTTCTTGAGAGCACGTAGACACCAGAGAAGGCGCTAGTTGCCCTGGTAAACCTTGTAATGTTTACAAGGTTTAACTTGCTGCCCTTGAGTCATCTCCAACTCATAGCGACCCTACTGGCAGAACAGATTCTGCCCCGGCCGGAGTCCGCGGTGGTCAGTCTGTGTGGGCGAAGGAAGCCTCATCTTTCTCCCTCAGAGTGGCTGGTGAGTTCAAATTGCTGACCTTGTGGTTAGTAACCCAATGTGTAACTCACTGTGCCACCCCTTATAAAACTCTTATTTTCCTGATCCAAATAGCTAGAGATGTAAGTTCCTGTCTTACCCACCTGCCAATGAGTCGATTCTGACTGATGGTGGCCCCCCCTATCTTTCAGGATATCACTGTGCTCCAAAGGATTCCCAAGGGCTGACTTTTCACAAGATCATCAGGCCTTTCTTCTGAGGTACCTCTGATTGGACGCAAGCCTCCAGCCTTCGGATTAGCAGCCGAGCACATTAGCAGCCTACCAAGGACTTCTATGATTATCAGCTGACACAGTAAAGCCTGCGAAAGCTGGACCCTGTGTCGGGCAGAAGCCTAGCGCGGAAGGAAAACTCAGATATTCTCTAAGAAGATAAGCAGTAAAAAGTGGTCAAAGGTGAAAAAGTTTCAAGATCCAGAAAATCAAGACAGTCCTGTCCAGGCTCAGCTTTCTCAGGTTGCACTGTAAACGGATGACGCAGGTAGAATTCCCACCCAGGCCCACCAGCTGTAAAGCCGAAGGGCATTCTCATGTATCATGTGGCTAAGTATTGTGCCCGGCCTGTCCTGGGCTGAGAGTGACGAGTTCATGGCAAATCCACGGGAAGAAAGCAAGCCCCCCTGTTGACCCTGAATGGCAATGCTGAACAAGGCGGCAGCTGAAGGAAACGGTTTCTCTTTCACTCTCTGGGGAGGAGGGCGCAAAGTGCTGAATGTAGAGTCCTGTAAGATCATCTGAAACCCACATTTTTCTCGTCACCTAAGATATGTCTCCTTCTTCACAGGCCCTTTTCCTCCCGGTCCCCACAGGTTCACGCCTAGATTAGCTCCCTTTCTTAGCTACACTCTCTCTCGCCCAGCTCCCTATCACAGCAAAACGAAGGTTTCTGGCAAGTGCTCAAGGCCCGACAATTCCATACGTAAACCCAGTAATGTCTAGCTACTAGGTGGATGGGAAGCCGCACCGGGTGGGAGTCTAAGGTAATGGAGGTAGCTTAATGGGACAAGGACGGAAAGGTGGCACAGCTTGGAAGAATGGAATCAATGTGGCTGGACTGCACATGCAGAAACTGTTTGGCTGTGTACACTCTCACACACATTTACAAATAACAGAGTAACAAGACCTTCCTGATTAAAAGCTTCCATACACAAAGCTTTACTCATCGAACCCCACCCTCCCACGCACCCTGCACCTCCTCCCCATGCTGCGGAGTCCTCCCCTTGTTCCCCTGCCCCTGTTGGAACAGCTTGGTTAACTCCCTTCGAACTAGCCCAGGCCCCTCCTCCTTTGGACTCCCTGCTTTCTTCCTGGCTGGTGCTCAGTTCAAGTGGAGACTCACTGACTTCTGCAGTCCTCCTGGGGCTAAGAGTGCTGACACTTCCGAGCAGGCCAGGATTTACGTATCCAACAGTGAAACCTTTGGGGGTACTTACCACAGGCCAGAGAGAGCCAACTCATGCTCTCAGAGGGCTTAGGATGGAAGAGGCACCCCAAATCACAGTCAGACTCTCACTAACACCTCATAGAAAATGTGCGAGAATCCAATTATGGGCTTAGAGACTTACATTAGCTTGCTTCTCATCATTGCCCCAGCCATTCTCAGCACCCAGTGCCGCACCTCTTACGATACTGAAATTTAGGTTCAAATTCAAATGACGTTTATGGAGGGCCCCAGCTCTGCTGGGAATTGTTGTCAGTCACGTGACTTCCACTCCCCAACAGCGTTCCAAATTGGAAGCTTTATCACTGTTCTGGAGCAGAAACCAGTGTGTGTCATGGAGGTAGGGTGACTTTTCCAACGGTACTCCTTTCATGAGCGGTGCCTTCAAGACGTGGACACAGACGTGGTTGTTCTTAGGGGCCATCGAGCGGATTCTGACTCAATGGCCCCATGGGACCGCATTGAACTGCCCCTGGGGGATTTCTAGGCTGTAATCCTCACGGGACCCGATCACTAGGCCTTTTCTCTGCTGGAGCCACCGGGGGTTTGAATTGCACACTTTGGGGTTAGTAGTCCAACCCTTCGCTCATGTGCCTGCACGGCCCTGTGGCCACAGGTACTAAGACACGGCTAAGCAGTTCGTGGATCAAGGGCGTTTCCCGTGGGCTTTGGTGTTCCCTCCCTGGCCCCGGACAAATGGACATACATGCCTGCTGGCTCCCGGCCTGTACACCGCAACAAGAGCCAGAGGGCCCATTCTGCTGGCAAAGAGCGGACTATAAGGCTCCTCTAGGACACGTGCCACACGGAATCAGACCACAAGTTAGAGAGCACAGAGCTCCATGCCAGCGGGCACTGGCTAGCTCGGCCTCCGAGCCAAGATGAAAACACAATGATGTTTAGAGGAAAAAGGAGAGTGCTCACTTGGCGCTTTTAGCACAGGCATCGGCCTACTTCCCTACTCTATTTTCAAGCCAAAAAAAAAAAAAAAAGAGAAACTAGATCAACAGAGGATATGCAAAATCTCCGGAGGTTCCTCTAAGCTGTAAAATATTATTGAAAAATTACAACAATTGATTCAACACATTATTATCTCCATCATTATTCATTCCTGGCCACGAGGTTTTCCAGGCCCAGCGAGTTGCAGGTTTCTTTGTGGAGATTGAAAACAAAGGACGTGAGATTCCTCATCTTTCCTCCTCCTCCTTGGGTAACAACTTCCTGTTTCTGTCATCGGTTATAAATGTTGTAAAATGGCTGAGAGACATCCCAAGTGCCTTTACAGCATTAAAGAACGATTCTTCTATTAATGCCGGAAACAACCCATAAAAGGCCACCTTCAGAAAAGATACCAACTTGCTGCTGTCCACGGGATCCCGACCTATGCTGACTACAGACAGGGGTCAGAACAGAACTGGACACTGGGTGTGTGTGTGTGTGTGTGTGTGTCCGAGGCTGGTGTTTTGGAAGTAGATGGCCAAGCCTTTCTTCCTGGGTGTTTCTAGGTAAACTGACACCTCTCACCTGGTGGTTTGCAGCTGAGCACATTCATCATTTGTACCATCCAAGTAGTCTCAGAAGGTATACTGAGACACCCAAACATGGCACAACAAGATACCTGCTGGGGAAATGTTCTGTGTAGAGATAGCCAATCTCTCCGGTCGCTATCCACACTCTGATCTCCCAGGTCTTTCTTGTCCCTTTACTGCTTGGTGGTGGTGATGTTCTACCTCATTGCTTGCCAACTTTTCTTCCCCAGCGGAAGTGTGCTGCAGTCTGAGCGATGCAATAGGGTAGCCACCAGCTACATGTAGTCACTGGACCCTTGATATGTGCCCGCACAGCCCAGCGACGGGTTTTCACTTTAGTTCATTGTAATAAATTGAAATGCCAATAAACGTATTGTGTTTTCACAAATGAAAGCCGCGGTTCACCAAAGCATTTAATTTCATCTCCTTTCAGCAAAATCGGGACGCAGGGCCAGGAACATGACAAATGCGCACGCCCCTCAATCGCAGGTTGGTGGGATAGCACGCAGGCAGGCTTGGCATTCGTTCTTGGCTCTGCATTAACTGTGTGAGACCCACAGGGAAATTATGTAACCACTCTATTTCCATTTCCTCACATGTAAAACAAAGAACTAGAATAGTCTTCATCTGGTTCTTAACTCCTGTAATTCTGGTTTGGGCCCTATTGATGGAGCTCCCATGGTCTCGTGGGTACACACTGGGCTACTCACTTCAAGGTCAGCAGTTCGAAATCACCAGCCGGAGAAAAGTGGGGCTTTCTACTCTAAGAAAGCATTATAGTCTCAGAAACTCACAGAGGGGGTTCTACTCTGTCCCATGGGGCCACTATAAGTCTGCGTCACCTCAACGGCAGTGAGTTTGAGTTTTTGGATGACATGAAAAATGGTAAAATGATCAGGTACCTGAAACCTAGGTGTGGGGCTCCCTTTCTTCGCCCAGTTTAACACCCTGGCACACAGATGACTCGGACTGTAGACCGGAAAGTTCACCAGTGTCAACTATACCATGGAGAGCAGCCGGCAGGCTTGGCCTGAGCCAGTGAGTGGCTGGCTGGTGGCTGGCAGCTGCTGCCAGAGCATCAGCTCGCTCCCTCTGTGCCAGCGCACTTCCTCTATCCAAACTGTAGTCAGCTGAAAAGGCACTCTTTCAAAGGGCTCAGGAAAAGGTTTGTTTGTTCAAAAAATATCACTTCTACTTAAGTAATAGCTTGCAGAGAAACAGGCTTTGTTTGGTGACCGCAGGAAATGGTTCGAGACTGAGCTGCAGAAGGCACGGGGCTGGAAGAACTTGGCGGCGGGCCTGTGGCTCCTGGCGGGCAATAGGATGGGCATGAAATCCATTCATATTAACACCCTCCCACACGGTCCATTGTGCTGCTGCTTATTATTTAGGCACAGAATGCCCATCTCAATCGATTCGCAATGTAGCAGCTGGGGTGCACTGGCCTCTGGAGAACACCCCAGAGACTCAGAAGCAGCCCGCCCCCAGGACTCTCACCCTCTCCTCTCAACTGACCACGGCCTCTGATGCAGACAGGCCCATCAGTCATCACCTGACGTCATGTCCCAAGAATTACATTTCCTTTTACAAATGAATCCGGGTTCTGGTGGAGTAGTGGGTTATGCATTAGGCTGCTAACCACAAGGTCAGCAGTTCGAAGCCACCACCAGCGGCTCTGTGCGAGAAAGGCAAGGCTGTCTACTTCCGTAAAGAGTTACCATCTCCGAAACCCCCAGGGGCAGCTCTACCTTGTCCCGAAGGGTCGCACTGATGCCCTGGCAGTGCCCTATGTTGTTTGCTGTTGCCATTGTCAGGGTTCCTAGGAAGAAGAACTCCCTCCTCTGCACTTGCTTTAGCACAGAGCCTCCTGGGCCACCAGGCTGGCCGAAACCTCGGTGGCATTCTTCATCTTGGCAGGGTCCTAAGTATCAGATAACGCTAACCGTCTGACTAAACTCTTGGACCAAACGATTTCTCACAAATATCTTGTATTTACCTAGAGGGTGCTGTCGCGTTGTATCATGTCAAGCAAACGTTCTTTTCAGGCGCAGCCACGGCGTTTATGGATGGAGGTCCAAAATCTCAGGGGCAAGACGCCTGGTGATTAGCTCAGAACTCTCACACCTGTCTGACCAGAGCAAACAAGACCCTCTGTCGCTGACAGGGAGCACGGTCCTTTTCCTAATGGTCAAATGATAAATACATAGAAGGCCGACGACCCTTCTCTGGTGGTGCAATGGTTAAAATGCTTCGGTACAAGTGGAAAGGTGGTGTGGGTTTGAATGCGCCAGCGGCTCCGTGGAAGGAAGACGTGACAGCCTGCTTCTGTATACGTGGACAGCCCTGCCACCCTCGGGCGCCGCTGTGCTACTCTGACCCACAGCGCACCTGTGAGTCAGGTCTGGCTCAATGGCAGTGATTTGGTTTTTGTTTCTGTGCCTTATCAGCTTTCTAACGTTCCTCCGCGTAGGAGCTGCCGACCGTTGCATTGAGTCACATCCAAACAGAGTGACCCTATCTAGATAGGGTTCGGGAGACTGTACATCTTTATGGGTTCAGACGCCCTCATCTTCCTCCTGGGGAGCAGCAGGTGAGTTTGAGCTGCCAATCTTGAGCTTAGTAGTCCGACACTTACCTGGCAGTGTTGCCAGGGCGCCCTTCCTATGTGGACGAACACAGCACATAAATATGTTCATCCAAGTGCTTTGAAAAGCATGGGGGAGGTGTTTATAAGAAAGTCAATGACATAATTTTCATTCCCAGACGACTATGATAAAGCAGGCTGTGACAGGCACTGCGCTGACTGACTGAAGCTCTCACCTGGTGTCATTTAGTTGGGGGGGCGTCGGCCAGGTGGACCAGGCGAGGCACAACCAGAGCTTGTGGGGTGCTGTTACTGCAGAGAAGGTCAAAGAATGCAGCCCCGTGGACTCCACAGTGAACGGGCAGACCTGGCTGCCTTATCGCATTTTGACTGCTGGGAAAAAGCAGAAAGCGGGAAACATTCCTACAAAGAAGTAAATTTGGAGGCATCCAGGGGTACCCGATGACTGAACATGCAGCCATCCTCGCTGAGAAGGCAGGAAGGCATTTGCTATAGATAGGCCCTGCCTGCCCAGGGAACTCATTGCATCCCGTGATTTATCAGAAACAGCTTAGTGGACTGCAGGGCAGAGCAGAAGGCGTTTGCACAGGGAGAGGTCTTTTAGATGAACTTTTAGAAATGGCAACAGGGAAATAATAATCACCCAGAAGATTTATATGGGGCTTCACATTTTCAAAGTGCTTCAGGAGCTCACATTAATTAATCCTCTTCCCGCTGTGGAGGTTAGCATTATGGCCCTGTGGTGGGATGGGCCACTTTTATATGCCCTTTTTTGCCACGGTCTTGTAAGAGCCACCTAGAATGACTGGGTGGCACTATGCAAATGAAGTGTCTGTGGCTCACCAAAGGGATTGGATAGCTTGCTAATAATGCAAATAAGGTGCATGGAACCCTGCAGAGCTGGGAACATATGACTAAGGTATGTGGGATTCTAAGGAGGGGATTGGTCAGTCTTCTCATCCACTAGGCTTGAAAGAGAGTCAAGTAGAGAGTAGGGAGGGACCTCATTACTACCAAGAAAGAGGAGCTGGAAGTGGAGCAAGACCTTTGGATCTGGGATCCCTGTACTGAGCACCTCCTAGATCCAGGAGGGGGAGAGTGGGAACACCGGCGGCAGTGATGAGCAGGGAATGGCTGCAGCAGAAACAGGAGATGGGCAGGGCATGGCACGGTGGGCTTTCGGACAACCAGAGAGGAGTGTGTGAGCAGGAGGATGGTTTGCAGAACGGAGTGTATCCAGTCACATGGTGGAGCTAAGCTCACCTACTCATGGAGCTTGAGAATGGAGGGCCTTTGGGCCATGGCTTACTGGTGGAGTAGGGTGCCTCTGGGGACTTATTGATGGAGCTGAAGAGTTTGGGGACACTTTCCCACACAGGGGAGGGGCCAGGCCAGCCCTAAAGGATCAAGTGGCTGATGGCGGAGAGGCCGCTAGCCAGGTGGAAGCTAGCCTGTGAGCACAGCCGGGAAACTGTCCTGGCTGAAGAATGGTATTCTGAGTCACTCTTGATCCTGAATTGCAGCCTGCTATTTTCCCCACGAGCACCATCGTCGTGAGGATGCTTTGTGAGCTCGGTGTGGCCAGTGCACGGAGGAGCTCCTGAGCCCAGTGGAGGGGCATCAGAATCAGTCAAGTTTGAAGGTGACAATCAGACCAGCCTTGGGCTGAGGATGCTTATGGTGACGCTCTCTCTCCTTTGTGAAGGTAAAGGAGGCCAGACAGCTCGGCCATGCCACGTTGACATGCCCCACTGCACAGGGGAGGAAGCGGGTGGCCTGTCTCCAGGAGGAGGACCCATCGAGACTCGATCTAGAATGCCCGATGACTGCTAACCTCTGAACCACCTGTCCACATTCTGAAGACTGTGGCCCGTGAGTGGCCACTCTGGATGGCTGAGAGGAGATGGGGCTAGCCCCCCACCACTTCACTGAGAAGTTCATCGTTGTGAATGAAAGGCACACTTGTGTTGGGGAGGAGTCTCACTCCTCGCCTGCATGGTCAGACTGAAGGTTGATTTTCCGAGAATCCGCTCCCAGATCCACATTCCAGCAGCAGGGACGACAAGAATGTACCCGGAGGGTGGTATAGTTTCCACACTCAGTTGCTCATCTGAAGGCGGAGGCCGAGTCCACCCCAGAAAGGGCTGGTGGTTCGCTTTCAAAACTAGGTGTCCAAGGCACTGTCTGGTGCAGCACTGCTTTTATACACACAGGGTTTGCCTAGGTCAGAGTTGGTTCCATGACAACCGGTGCGGTTTGTTGTTTCTGTTGTCGGATGCTGTCGAGTGGATGATGGCTCAAAGCCCCTGCACGTGATAGAGCAGAACCGCGCGTAGGGTTTCATAGGCTCCCATCTTTATGGGAACAGAGCACCAGACCTTTTCTCCTCGGGAGCAGGCCCACTATGGGGTTTGAACTGGCAACCTTTGGGTGAGTGGCAAAGCTCATAACCAGTGTGCCATGAGGGCTTCTTGGCTTGGCTTGATTTTGGTTATTTATACAAGAGAAAGCTGTCTGAGTGTGCTTACCATACTCTCCACTCACTGATGAAAAGGCAGTCGTTCACCTGTCTGGAATTCCAAACGTGCCTGAGCTTTAGTTTCTCACAAAGTCCCTTCTGTCCTTCGTATTCTTATGCAGTTGTTGACGATCTGCTTTGTGTCAGGCATGGTGTTAGACCTGAAGACGAGCGAGCTAACAAATAAAGACTTCATGCCCTCTAGCTGCTTAGAGGCAATTCGAACAGACATGTACACCCTATAAAACCAAAATACAATGCCATAAGACCTATAATAGAGCAATATATAAGTAAGCCAGAAACGAGTGGCTAATTCAGCCAAAGGGATTTGGCACAAGGCATTCTGAACCACACTTCATTTCCATGGTCAGCATTTTAAAATGGAACTGAAAACATCAGAGCCAGAGGGTAACAAGCTGTACCATTTCACTTAACTGGCGATATGATTTCTAGAAGGGAGGAGGGGAGGGGGTGGCAGCAGCAGCTCCTGAGGATGCTGGGACGTTAGTTAGGGAAAGCTGCCGGGAGCTCCTCTTCGCTTCCACTGCACGTGCCTAGAACGCATGGGGCCTGGCTAGTGACCACGGAGAAGAACACCTGGCATGACTGCAGGGACGGTGAACGTATGCCCTCCTGGTCCCTCCATGGGTGCTCAAAACGCCGCATCCTGGGCACTAGCTGTGCAAATCTCTTTGTTCAAGCTCCACTCGTCACTCTGTACGGACTCTTTTGGAGAAGTTATCCTGGTCCTGCCAAGTGCTGTCGTGTCAATTTTCAACTTAAGCCACGCCGTGTGACAAGAGTGAAACTCCCCCCTAAGGTTTCCTCCCCAAACCTCACAACCACACTCACTGCCATCAAGTGAATGCCGACTCATGGACAGGGCAGAACCGTCCCTAACCCTTGGCAAAGAGCAGGAAGTCTGGTTTTTCTCCCAAGGCACAGCGGGTGTGGTGCTTTTAAATTGCTGATCTCAAGGTTAGCAGCCTAACTCGTACCCACTGTGCCACCAAGAAAGCTCAATGGCCTCAGGTCACTAAGTCTTGTTCTAGTGATGCTGCTGGGTGGGCTGGAACCACTGACCTTTGTTAACAAGCCTTTGAGTCAATTCCAACTCATAGTGACCCTATGGGAAGCCAAGAAAATTAACCTCACTGGTCTTGACCATTTTGACTAAGCCGGTCTGACATATCTTACAGGTGGCTCCAGTAGCACCTCAAATGGAGCACAACTGAAAATACTCATCTCTGTCTGCTTTTTCTCCAAACAGGCTGCTCATTCAACTTCTTTAAACATCAGAATGAAGCCCTGGGTGTCACGGTCTCGTGATACAGACCCACCCTGGTTTTGTCTCCCCATCTCTGACCACTGAACTCAGAGGAGTTCATTGATGAACTGAACCCTGAGGGTCAAGTACGTGATCAATCTGTGATACTCTTGGACTCCAAGGATTGATTCAATAATTATTTATGAAGTGATATGGGTCATAGGACATAGGTTCCACAATGTATTTGGCCTATCACTTCCTTAAAAAAAATTACTTAGCTCCCCCTTGAAAATGAAAACGTTTGTATTATAGCCCATAATCCAGGACAAAGTGTCAATATCTGCTTTTTCAGCTTCCCCTGGGTTTTCCAGAGGCCCCCCTCCCTCCACAGGAACAGTAATGCCACTTTAGGAAATACTGGCCTCGAATTATTCAAGATTCTAGGGATACTAGCATTAATAAAGGCAGAAAACAGTCTTGTGGAGCCTGTGCGTTAGTTGAGGGACATGCAATAAACCAAATAGATAAGTAAATCTGACAATGTATCAGCAGAAACAGCAGTGGAGAGGAGGGTTTCCTGCAGGGCTGCTGTTTTACATAACGCAATCAGAGAAGGCTTGTTTGGAGGGTGAACGTGCTGCCTTGAACTCAGTATCCTCATATGCTCAGCACATACGTTCTGAATAGATCCCATACAGCAAAACCCAAAACCGCCTTTCTAAAAGCTGCAAAAATCAAATCATCTCTTATGCAATTGGTGGCGCAGTGGTTAAGCATTGGGCAATCCTCATGGATGGTGGTTCACAACCACCTGCAGCTCCGAGGGAGCAAGACTGGGCTTTCTACTCCCATAACCGGTTACAGTCTTGGAAACCCACAGGGGTTGCTGTGAGTCAACCCTGACTTGATGGCAGTGAGTTTTTGTCTGTTTGTTGTTCTTATGAAGAACTTGAAGTACGCTGCTTAAGACAAAAGATTGCAGCTTTCAGTATGGATTACAACTCAATGCAAAGAAACCCCAAATTCTCACAACTGGACCAGTAGGTCCAGTACATGGAGAAAAGACTGAAGTTGTCCAGTTTTGTCCTGCCTGGACTGACCATCAAAGCTCACGGAAGCAGCAGTCAAGAGATGAAAACGCCGTGCACTGGGCAAATCTGATGCACAAGACTTCTTCAGATTGTCGAAAAGCAAAGGTGTTACTCTGAGGACTAAGGTGTGCCTGACCCAAGTCCTGGTATTTTCAGTGGCCACATATGAATGTGTGGACTTTGAATAAGGAAGACTGAACAAGAATTGATGCCTGGTGCATTCTGGGGCTGGTGAAGAATATTCAAAGTACCATGGACTGAGGGAAGCTAATGAACAGGCGCCCTGGTGGCCTACAGGTTATGTGTTGGGCTGTTAACTGCACGGTCGGCCGTTTTCATCCACCAGCCGCTCCACAGGAAAAGTACGAGGCCTTCTATGCCCGTAAAGAGTGACAATCCCAGAACCCCACAGGGGCAGGTCTACTCTGTCCTATAGTGTTGCTATGAGTTGGAATTGACTCGTTGGCAGTGAGTTTGATGATAAAGAACCAGGTTATACCATGTAGTGCGGGTCTATAAAATCTGAGAGTCACAATCTCACGGCAAATTAGTGATTGAGGAGTCAAGCCTAGGGCTCTCTGTGAATGCTTCTGGTCGGCTGGTGTGTTGGCAGCCACTTCTAACTGCTGGCTTTCAGCAGCTTGGGCCAGAATGACTGTGGAACTGAGTGGGCTTTCCTGTTCTGGATGAAAGTTCAGTGACTTCCGGGACCTTGGTGCTTGTATGGCATTCAGAACGCTATCCACCTTTCCATTATGCACTGATCACCTGTCCATTTATTATTCATCGTATCATTTACCAATGACGAAATTTAATCTCAGGCTGGTCTCGCACCCACCTGCAGTGGGCCCCCTTTTTGTGTCATTAGATGATGGGTCATCAAGAACAACAACGTAGTAGAATGCCAGGCTAAGGGACACAGCCAGCAGTACGAAGTTTCTTGTAGATGCTTTGGATATTACCGAGAACACCGCATCCTTCTCTTGATCTGCAAAACTGACAAGTGACACTTAATGGGAACCAGCAGCGCCATAATAAAGACAGAAGTTCAGATCACAAATCAGAGCCACTTGTGAAGAAAGGCGTTGAGGTTTGCCGGGTAGCAACTTACCATGTTTGGGTATATTTCTTTTTCCTGATAAAAAAGCAAACCAAAAATCCAACTCCACTGCCATCCAGTGAATGCTGACTCATAGCAACCTTCCAGGATGGAGTACAACGGTCTCATTGGGCTTCCAATGCTGTCATCTGTGAGCCGAGTGCCTCAGCTTCTTCCCAGGGAAGGACAGGTGGGCTTGAATGGCCCACCTTTCTATAGCGTGCTAAAGCAGGGCTGTATTTACCCCAGATCACACCTTTAAACCTGTTATGTCTGTGAAATGAAAGCCACACGATGAGGAAGAACTGATCTCAGAGCTGTGTGCACATGTCATCACCAGGTCCTCGCCCTGAAGTCTGTGTCTCTCAGATTCTTTGGAAAGCTCCCCCGTACATTCCTGGGCGATTCCTTACTTTATAGTGCATCTTCACAGCTCTGGTTGTCTGCATCTCAAACCCAGAGGAGCAAACAAGGGAGAGGGGTTGGGAATAGGTAGGCTCCCAGAGTGACTGCTGACTGACAGGACCACTCTCTGAAAAAGGCAGAAGTTAACAGCTATCTTGTAGGGGAGGCTGACGTATACTCGCCAGCCGTTCCCAGGGACCGCGGTGCAGAAGAAGAATTAATTTGTAAAATGATAATCTGGTCTCATTGAAAGGGTCATGGGATGCTTACTAAATTCCGTTGAAAAGGGAAGGGAAATACAGAATTCATTGTAAGAAAAATTCCATCAAAATGAAACAATAAAGAGAATTAATACCATAAATGGTATGATTTCAACTACACTGGAAACTTAGCTCAGCAGACCGATTTGTTCCCTAGGAGCTCCAGGTAACAGAGGTTTTTTAATCTCTCAGTTGAACACTATAGTGAAGTCCAAAATTCAGAATCTGTGTAGCATCTAGTGTACTGTCAACACATACCGTAATTGATTATTGCCCAGAAACTTCAACATTCTGGGGTTAATTTTACGGTATAAGGAGATTTGGCTCTAAGTGCTCAGCTGCTAGCTGGAAAAGGTCAGTGGTTCAGATCCACTGACTGTTCAAGGGAGAAGGAGGTGGAGTCTGCTTCTTGGAGACCCTACGGGGCAGGGCTACTCCCTCTTATGGGGCTGTGATGAGTTGGCATGAACTCAGCAGGAGGAGTTGGGGGCAATGAGGACCACCTTCTGACTGTGAGCAGTGAGGGAGGGGGTGGGAGAGATGGGGAGGGATTAGTTGTTCCCTGGGAGTTTATTTTTCCAAAGGAAATAATGCTTCCCTGTTCAAGAAGATAAACTATCATTCTTTCTCTTCAAGACACCACACAAGATAATTTCTGAGACCAAAAAAATGGGAACTAGAAGACCTCAAATAGAGTAGATTCCTAAGATAAATTTAAAAGGGCTCATCATGAATTTTTCAAAGACTCTTTCTGCTCAGACATAAGAAAAGGCACTATAGGGCGTTGTCCAGTGAATGCTCTAGATTCCTAGATAGCAGGCCAAGACAGTTGCTTCTTTTATATCCTGCTTGAAGACATATGTGGAAGTCAAAAACAGAACAGAACACTGCCAAGTTTGTACAATTCCTGAAAGAAGCCATTCAGAATTATGCAGCAGTTTACCATGAATGTTCCTGAAGGCGACAAGCATGCTGGTTTACCATGTCACACAGCCATGTATCGAAAGGGAAAGTCCAAGTGACAGCCTATATTGCCAGTTTCCAAATCTCTAA
>NW_022111377.1:2259392-2261033 GCF_000313985.2 Echinops telfairi
CACACAGACAAGTCTACGGTTGATAACCAAATATCCCCAGAAGAAATCTGGTCAGGCACCATTATGCTGCCGGGTCAAGGATTGATCAACATTCCACAGTGTCAGAAATCATCTAGAAAGAATTTCCTCTTGGATCCAAATAAGATCCTGGTTAATTTTCCATCTAATATTCATACTGCCTTGAGATGATTCCAGCAAAACTAAGAGATCTAATTACTAGCAACAGAGCCAAAGATGTGACAGTCCCCTTGCCATAGAAACAGAGCCAGGTACGAGGGGTGACTCGAGAGAGTTAATTCTGAGCCTCCAAAGTGCACATGCTCTATCGGTAGCAGTAGCTACTGAAGGATGGAACTAGGCTTCGCAGGCTGTCAATCTCGGCAGATGCCTTTATTATCGTACTTGTTTCAATTGCAATTTGGGTTTCCATGGAGACACAACAGTCAGCTCTAGAAAATTATAAGATAAATGTCAGGCGGTGATAACGGTGTTAATGAAGCTTCAGTGACAAGCAGCTCTGTGCTTCAAATAATAAGCTTATTTCTATTAGCATATGTATAACTTGTCAAAAAAACTGGAAGAGGATATTAAAAATTAAATATCTATCTATTTTAAGAGAGGAAAAAAGAGAGACCCCATGGAGGTTGGCTTAAATATGATGGGTCAACCTGAATGAGGGGGAAAAAAGAAAGCGAGAAAGCTAGCTAGACAGACACGGACACGCTACTAAATTTAATCTCTATCTTCTTGGGAAAACTGGGCACTGGTCACAGCTCTAGAAGATGCATTTAGCTAACCACCAGAAATGCCTTCCCTTCTCCCAGTAAGAGACAGCATTTCCCCTATCATGTGATTAAAGTAATCTGCTTCTGTTTCTGGAAGCTTGCAGCTCAACTCACAATGGCATGGCAGGTTACGGGCTGCAGAGAAATAGATGCTATCTATGTCCAATCCCGTGGGAACTAGGTTGGTGCCATTCACGTCCCCACCTCCCCACCCCCAGATGACTGGTACCTCTAATTGGATTGTCAGAACCCAGAACCACACTTGGCTCCTCTATAGCCGAACATGTGTCAGTGAGACTTTTCCAGGAAGCCCTGTCAGCTCAGAGGAGCTGGCACGTGTGGGTTTTGGTCTAATGCATTCCGAGTACGCAGAGAGATTGAGAGTTTGAAATTGTGAACTGCACCTCAGCCCCTCCAGGTGAACATCTGCAAACGGAACAGGGAGGAAACATGAATTTCCTAGGATAGCTTAGGAATGGAGCAACATTTTATCTGTTTAGATATTGCTGCTGCCTTACGTGGTTCAGTCCATTTTGAATCATCGGAGTGTAAACTCATGCTCCGTGAGTTAATTCTGACTCATAGCAACCCTGCAGGACACAGAAAAACGACCCTGTGGCTAGCAGAGGATGTACATCTCCATGGGAGCGGGTAGTCTCCTCTGTCTCCCTTCAAGTGGCTGGTGGGTTGGAATTTCAGATCTCATGGGTAGCAGCCCAGTGTGGAACCCACTATGCCACCAGCATCCTTGATGGGAGTGTAAGGTCCGTGAAAAACTAGTGGGGCAAAGTGCTGCAGATCAGGGACCAGGAAAATTAAAGGAGCAATAACTCTGCAATCAAAGTTTTTGCAAACA
>NW_022111377.1:2262307-2267585 GCF_000313985.2 Echinops telfairi
GATCTGTTGGTACTGCTGGGTAAGCTGGGAAACCCCAATCGGTTTCCTATTGGATGGGATGACTTGATGACAGTGGGATTTTATTGTCTTAGGGTGGACTTGGGCCATGGCGCTAGGGTAGCAGTGTCCAGTGTGGGTTTCGAAGAGGTCATATATTCTTGCTCCTTCACAGAGTGCTTCTCTTTCTTTCTGGAAGAAACTCTCCTATTAACTCCGCATGGCTGGCACAGTATGCCCTAAGGCTTGGTGAGAACTTCCCCATCTCTGTAATACCCAGCATCGACTAGAGAGGGTTCCAGAGGAAAGGAAGGAAAGAATGAATGGCATCAGCTGATGCTATTCTAGTTTTTAGGAGAAAGCCTGCTGTCAGGTGGATTAGACACTAACCAGAAGTCAACAGTTCAAACTTACCCGTCACTCAGTGGGCGAAGGAAGCGACTTTTTGTTTCTGTAAAGATGTACAGCCTCAGAAACCCATAGGGGTAGTTCTACTCTGTCCCACAGGGTCTCTATGAATCAGAATACCCTTCATGGCAGTGGGCTTCGAGTAGTCTTCCCAAGAGACCTGCCCGTACATGTAATCTTCCTTGCTAACTCAATTTATCATGAGGGTTTGAAGACTCAGAGATTCAAGTCAGGGTTGGATGCAGGCGAAAGACCTTCAGGCTTCCTTTTAGTTAAGTCTTTAACCCATAAGGCAAAGGATCTTTGGATCTCCCGTGGCCAAGCTGGCCCTCCAGAGCCAGAGGTTCTGTTCCAGAGCTCCTGGTTGGAGGGAGAGTTCTGTACACACCACTGGTTCCTCGGCCATCAGTGCTCTGGCTGACAGAGGGCGCCAGTGAGCAGCATCCTTCTTGGCACAGTGGGTCGGTTCTCAGCAGCTAATCAAAAGGTCTGCAGTTCCAACCCACCACTCACTCCGCTGGGACAATTGTGACAATCTATTTGCATACGGATGCCAACCTTGGGAACCCTGATGGTGCAGGTTGACTCTGTCACGTGGGCATGCTCGAAGTTGCAATCCATTCGATGGCAATGGATTTGTCATTATCCTATTGATCTGACCATCGCTTTGATTCCGACTTCTGTTCCCAAGAGAACAAGCCAGCAAAAAAGCCCCTCCTATGAGAATGAGGGAGAGTTACCCTCAATGGGATGGACTGACACAGTGGCTTCAACAATGGGTTCAGGTACAGAAACACTGGTGAGGAGGACACAGGATGGACAGGGTTTTGTTCTGCGGTGCTCACGGGCGGGACCCGCTGGATGGCACCTAACCAAACGGACCCAATATGATATTGTCACTGATTCTCCTGCTCGCTGGTCCCCTCCTGTTATCCCACCCATAAAAAAGACACCAAAGGAAGGGCAACTCAAACACCCACAGGGCCCAAGACTAGACACACGGCAGGCCAAACGTGGTCATCCGGCACTCAGGATTACATGGGAAATGTCAGGAGCGTTCAAATTCAAGAGCTCGGTTTTGAATAGGGACCTGATACTTTTTCAGTGGTTATAAAAAAAAGAAGAAAACAAAAAGTCGAGGCCTGATACTAAAAACTGGGTCAGGAAACACCATAAAGGAAAACAAAGAGATAAGAAGAGCCCATCCAATCAGGTAAGTCTCCGCATGCTTTCGCGGAGCGTTCTTTTCTCCGACACTCTCATTGATTTCTGCTCCGCCGGAAACCCTTTCTGCTCTCACGTCATTCTTGTCGGAGGGCTCTGCTGAGGGAGTTGATGGGGACCCAGATCATGCTATCGAAGCCACCTGTGGCCGACTCTTTGTAAATGATGGAAATGATTACTGTTATTCTTAATAACAACAACACTGAGCATATTACTCTCGTGCTTCAATTTTAAAATGACAGCTCCAAACTGGGGCAACTAAAATTACAATCATAATTTTCCTGCATTGACAGTATTTGCTAAATAGACTCCTTTGAAGAGAAGGGAGTTATACACGTGGGAAATAAGTAGGAGATTGTAATTTAAGGGGAGCACACTTTTTCGCAGTGAGTTCAAATGTGAAAGCTGGGAAACACACACAAACACAACCAACTGAAAAGCTGCCTTGTGTTTACATTCCTTTTGTTGATGTTTTCCCGGGGAGCAGTTTGACAACAGGGGGGTGGCCCAAACCTGGCTATTCTGACAGTCACCACTGCTGGTATAGCAGTGCCCTCTACTTCAAACGGTGCTCTAAGTACCATTTTGATTTTAGTTTCCTGTATTTAATTTTAGAGACCATGTTGTATGGGCAATCAAATCAAATCAATCGAAGAGGAATTCTCATATCTTCTAAGTCATTAGAAGACAACGCTGGAAAAAGCATTGCCCTTCACTCAATTCACAATTAAAAGAAAATCACAGCTAGAACAATACGGCCAGCGCCTTCTTTTCTTATACCATTGTCTTCATCTCTGTCTTCTAATTAAAAAACAAAACCCCCAAAACTCCACACCTGAGAAGAATTTCAAATTCTCCTGAACTCCAGACTTTGTGGAGCCACGGAGGTTTGTTGAACCCCTGAAATGACTGCTCTGAGATCATCTTTAAACACATCCCCTGATGTCTTAAAGCCAAAGAACAGCTCAACACGCTCAGCTTGTCAATAACGTTTGCTCGGAGCAGTGTGCTCTTCTGAGATCTAGATGTGCGCTCACTCGCACCAGCAGCAACTGGGAAGACTGGGTGGGCAATGTCGCAGGCAGTGGGCTCAGGGTCAGGGAGGAAGACGGCTCAGAAACGGGGAGGGAGAAAGGGCGCACATCCCACAGCATGCATGTCCTCCACAGCCACGGCGCAGTGCTGCAGCCCTGAGTGGCTCTGCGCACGCTCCGCTCGCCAAGTTCTCAACAGCGCCATATGTTATTAGAGTCAAGAGCTCCTTGGTGTGGAGGGGAAAAAAATCCCGAAACAACACGAACGGTGAAAGAGTAAGCTTCACTCAGCTTGAGATGACAAGCACGTGTATGTGGACGAGCACCGGGCACAATGGCTATGCGGGGAGTAGGGTCGCCATGTGATGGACTGCGCCCGAGTGATAAGATGATCAACCATGAAAAGAGAGATGGCCATGCTGCTGCTGCCTTTACTTCCATGGTGACGTTCATCATGAAACCCATATTCTTTCTACGGGACTGATGTGGGGAAAGCAAAACAAACCTAGCCCTATAACGCCGGAATTTTTAATTTCAGGAAAAAAATATTTTGTTTTTATTCTTTACTTTCATAGTTATCAATATATATTAATATAGACACTTAATTAAATGTTACGAAAATGTCGCGCTCGGCATTAGAGGGTTAGGGAGACTTGTATCTCATGCTAGCGAGGACAATTGCCAAATAGAAACACTGGCCGTGCTGAAACTGGACAGTTCATCAAGGGCAGGATGAGACAGAAATATTAAAAAACAACCACCCAAATTGCTTTGAAAATGATTTTCATTCCCCACCCAGGGCCATGTGGTATCAATTGTGGAAACCACATTTTCCCTGGGAACGTTCACCCGTGTGAGGTTTTTCTGGACCCGTGATATGATTGCCACATTATAACAGCAGAAAGGCATGAGGGTTTCTGGGAACAGCTGACCGGAGAATACACCTGCGTGAACAATGACCTTAGGGCAGCTTCGACGCACGCCGAGGGAGAATTCTAGCTGGTGAGGTAACTTCCTGATTGTGTACCGACAACGAAAGGTGTGTGCTGAGATCAGCTCATTTTGAGACTTCTTAACCCCTCTGCCCCGCCGCCCCCAATCACATGCTCACAGACACCTGGGCACTGTGCCACCTTGATCAGCAGGGACAGTGAAGACCCAGGCAAGAGTTCGAGGGAAGGGGAATTCCAGATGAGTCCTGAAGCCACCCTGGGCACGTGCACGGACAGCCTCGGTGCGTGTCTTTGGGTCTCTGTCTGGGGACTCCACATGCTTGGGCCGAGGGTGCTGTGTGCCCCGTGTGTACTATTAGCAGAGGGTTGTACTCATAGAAAGGATTTGTCCCCATAGGGAATTTTCACCCAGATGCCATTAAGCCTAGAGATTGGTGGGTTCAGCTCTTGTGGGAAAATGAAATCATACCAGCTGATGAGGGCAGGGGCTCTCCATCATTTGCATATTAATAATTTAGGGGCGGGGAGCAGGGATGGGGCATAAGCCAGGACAAGGTTAATTTCATGAGTTACACAGGCTCTGGCGAAGAGGCAGTTCACCTGTGAGAATGGAAAATGATGAGATTTACAGAGGCAGTTTTTTAATTCCCCAACTGGCCATTGTTGCCAGGCTATGTGAAGGCATACCGGAGTGTCTGACAGGGAGCTTGGTGCACTCGTGTGTGTGAAAGAAGAGGGAAGAATACAGCCCGACTGACAGTCTAGAGTCGCTCCATTTGTTCTTGCTTTGTGTTTACGGCAAGGGCAACAGGCTTGGGTGGCTGGAGTGAGAAACTGTGCCCCCGCACCCTAATTAACAAAAGTTCAAATCTCTGGTCAAGAATAAAGGTGACATAAATTATGGAACCACCGATATACGAAGGCATGCATTATTAAAACGACTCTGAATGGATTCTTAATCTAAGTAAAGGTGGTCATTTTAGGAAGCCAAGCCACCCAAAGAGTCAGAAAAGGACACAGTGCAATAAGGACCCAAGATGCATAAGGGTGTCACTTAGCCAGCCAGCCAGCCGGCCGGCCACAATAGCAAGTGCCCTTGACGTTTATTAAAATTCATATACATCTCCACCTCTGGAGGAGTCTCAGCTTCAATTATTTACAGGCCCATATCTCTGCCCGTTAAAGATAGGAGAAAGCAGCAGATTGGGCAAAATTCACTATTTACACTGCCTATTCTAGACCAGTCAGCAAACGCAATTCGCTCCATTTGCTACCGCGTGATGAGTGCTGTGATGACCGTGGGCACAGGCCCAGCCGGCACCGAGCACCTGGGCTCTTCCTGGCTGACCACACCTCTCGGAGCATCGCCCCAACACACCTCTCAGTCTACTACCTTCAGGGCGGGGATCTGCAAGAGCACATGGAAGCGGGAAACCCACACCAAGCCACCACACCGAGACCTCAGGAATGCCTTCTTTCTTACAAGCGCCCCCCGCCCCGCTCCCTTCCACTGCTGCTTAACTCCTCCAAACCAACCAGACGCATGTGGGGCAGCTCTGATGGTGCTGAACTCCCGAACTCTTTTCACCTACAATTGACTTAAACCGTGTGTGTGTGTGTGTGTGTGTGTGTGTGTGTGTGTGTGTGTGTGTGTGTGTGTGT
>NW_022111377.1:2267723-2273816 GCF_000313985.2 Echinops telfairi
GTTGCGACCCAAAAGGTGGGTGGTTCAAATCTACCAGCTGCTCTGAGAGAGGAAGATGACACCCCTGGAAATCCTCTGGGGGCAGTTCTCGCCCCTATGGGGTCTCTATGAGTCTGGCACTTGACGGCAGAAGGTCATGTGTAAGTACGCTACTTCCCAACACCTTCAGACGCACCTGCTCCTGAAGCGCAGCTCTCTACGGGAGAGAAAACCCTCTCACCAGCACGGTGGCCAGTGCCCCTGCTGAGGAGGAAGGAAACCACAGCAGTGTGTAAGCCAGGCCAGAGTTCTGCTTGGCAGCTTTTCAGACCTGTGGTCAGGTGTTCACGAAAAATGCATTTCCCAATGACACAGTAACTTCCAATCTCCACTCTCTACTCTGGATGGCATTATACGCCCAATATTTTTCTCCTGATTCAACCAGCAGACAAGGACTAGGTCTGTTTCTGTAATTTACTTCCCTCTTCGCTACAAGTGAAACCCACTGCTTCTCATATACTGCCATGCGACCGTGAAGCACAGAACCTGATCATCCGAGCAGGCGCAGTGCACTATTTAACAGAGGAGAGGCAACCTGGTTGGTATGCATGGGAGCCACACTCAAAAAGGCTTATGGGGGCAGGCTTTGCACAAGCATCTTATTTTTTAATGACTACAGAAGCTCTTGGGGCTCATCATATTAAAAGAAACAAAAAAGAAGGGAAGTAGCATTGGTTTTTAATTACTTCCTCCTCTGAGTCTAAGGTCTTTAAGCAAACATTCTTTACACATTTAGATACAAGCGACAATGAATGAGATCTTTTGGACTTCTCTGCTGGTTTTCTTCTGGTCTTACCACTGCAGCCTTGGAAGGTCATCTCGCAGGGAGTCCAGAAGCAAAGCCAGTGACACCTGGCGATTCCTTCCCCCGAAGTATCATCGTTCACAGAAATAAAACCCCAGGTGCCCCAACTCAGAACTTACCTAGAATCCATCACCTCCATTTAATTCCTAGTGCATTTCTGTATGAATGCTCTGGCCCTAAGCAGAGAGCTTGCTATAGCCAAGATATGACTGGATGGATTGACAGATGGATACAAATATTGATAAAATATAAGATATGGAAATGCATCTGATAATCTGTCACTTCATTTGGGTACCGATCTAAAATGAAATCTAATGGCTTCTATAGTAAGACTTGCAAAAGATGGAACCTGTGGAAAGTGGAAACCTATCCGAGAGGGTTAGATTCAACTCTGAGCGATTAGAACAGTGGGGAGACTGCGCCCTCTCTAAGGCGGAACACTTACGAGACCTGGAAGTATTAGGCAGGCCCGTCAAGCTTCACCTCTCACAGGTTTCACAGTAGTACTTTTTACTATGGCGCCATGCAATCTCACTATCGATGCAAATAACCGCATTTGCCAACTCGGCTCCAAACCCCATCCACATTCATTCTGATCACGTCAAGGGCTAGGACTGGCTGCTAACCTACCTTAAGTTTTCACCTAACGGAGAACTGGGAGGTCAGGCAAAGCTAACACTAGGTAGATAAATACACACAGGACTATGACTACTGGTTGTCAACCAGCTAGGTCATTACAGAGAGAATCGAGGCCTCTGGCCCGAGGAGGGAAGAATCTTTAAAAGACCCTAGATTCTCAGGAGGACTGCATTATGTAAGACTTGGGATAGTAATGGAGAAAGATGGGGCTTTCTACTCCTGTAAACATGTCCAGTCTCAGAAACCCACAGGGCGGTTGCTATGAGTCCTCATGGGCTCCGAGGCAGGGGTCGGGTTGTAGTTTTCGGACAGCAGTGATCCACAGACAAAGCATGGTAACACGTGGCCACCAGAGAATGGTAGGATGTGGCTCAGTGACCCAATAATCTCTTCTCAAATCCACCATGTGTGTGGGATTTCCTTTAACTATCTAAGGGTAAACTTAGAGACACACAGGCGGTAGCAATAAAGGGGAAATAGAGTCTCTTGTTTATATTAAACTCCAGATGTTTTCTCTCTTCTTTATCAGGAAAACTTGATAGTCCAGTCCCCACATTAGTTTTATTCTGTACATTATTGTATGTATTATGTTCTTCAGAATATGCAAAGAGAGCAAATACTGAGCTATTCCTTACATTGAAAATGATCCCTCGTATGAAGCTTAGTTACACTCTGTGTCCTTTGGGGAAACTTCATACGAACATGTGGCAAACACTCCCCTTGTTGTTAGTTACTGTTGAGTCAGTTATTGTTTGCGAAGGGCCTTCGGGCCAATTTTAACATGCAGCACCCCATGTGACATAGCAGTGCTTGCCTATGGTTTTCTAGGTTGTTTTCTTTAGGGGAGCGGGTCACACAATGACACTAGCTAGATGGACTCCAACTGCCAACTTTTGGGTTAGCATTTGCACCAACAACACCTTAAAAACAAACCAACAAACAAAAAACTATGAAGGGGCCATTATTTGAATCACTCATTCTTCATCTGTTACATATTTCTTATAGGACATTTCTAGGTAGTGCAATAAGTGGAAAAGAGAGAGATTGATGTTAGGCTGACACCAGGCAGGGCTAATAGAAGCTCTGTCACTCTCTTGTTCTGTAACCTTGAGCCAGCAAAGCCCTAACAATGGGCCTACTGAGTGAGGACTCTCTGTGGGCTGCTGTGAGGATAAAAGGAGATATTTTATTTTATTTTCCAAACCACTTTGTTTGGAGCTAATCTATTCCATGGTTCAATCCTATCAAGCAGTGTTGAACAATTACTAGCAAATTAGTTTCAAAACATCTCCTTCTTGAGCTCATTGATAACAGCTCTCCTTTGCCCCACCACCTCCCCTGCACCCCTTATGTGAGTTGTTGTTTCTATGAAGTCACCTATCCCGAGTTTCATACACCTAAAGACAGAAAAACACACAACTAAGATTCAAGAAGGCTAGAGAAAAACTCCAGTATGAAAAAATAAACCACAAAAAACAGTAAATATTAAAAACCAGCTCAAGCACACAGTGCGTCCAAAGGGAGATCAAGTGTCAAGGTTTTAACTGTTCAAGTCAGATTGATCATTGTGATCTACTATCGTGTCTCCAGCGGTCTCTGTCTGATCACCAGATTATTGCCACCCCTCAAGTTTGGCTAGAGGGAGAGCATCGGAGGCTTATTCCCTGTGTGGATCCTGCAAATGCATTTTGGGCTTCCACCATCATCCAAAGCCTTCTGCACACCCAAATCTCACAATTTCAGCTCTGATACTATTCCCTCCTTTGGATTTGGATTTTATCATTTGCAATCCTTAGATCACGGATGTTAGTGCTTCTTCCATCGGGCTTTATTAATGGCTGCTTATTGGAAACAGGCCTTTAAGATCCCGGGTGTTATACAATCTGATATCCAGGCACTATCTAATTTCTTCTATAGGGTACACCGAGTCAGAATTGGCTCCATGGAACTGTTTGGTTTTAGAATATGGAAGAACCCTGGTATCACAGCGGGCTAAGGACCAAGTTGCCAGCCTTAAGTCCAGTGGTTTGAACCCACCAGTCACGCTCTGGGAGAAAGATGAGGCTGTCTACTCCGGTAAGGATTTAAAGTCTCTGAAAGCCTTAGGGAGCCGTTCTACTCTGTCCTGTAGGGTCTCCGAGTCGCAATCCACTGGAGGGCAGGGGTCAACGCTGTAGTATCATAAATTGGCTTCCATAACCTTAATTATTTGTGCTTCATCCACCTTCAGGTTGGGGAGAGTTTACTTGTTTACCATCTTCTCTGTAGCCCCCAAGCATCCCCCCCAGCTCACTTCCTCTCTCTGTTTCCTGTCATCAGCATCCCCACCCCTCCTCCCTCAGGAGCTGATTTGAGAATATAGATTTCCCAGTGCAATTCTACCCTTTAATATCTCCACCCCACCAATTGGCTCTGTGTGAACAATTTTACCTGACTCCCATATTAAATGCAATCACTCACTAGGCAATTACGTTTTCAAACGTGGGAGTCCTACATACGACCTGCTCGGATTTGCTTGGTCAGCATAACACATATTTTTTTCAGAGACGCTTATGAATCCTGGTGCCCGGCAAAACCTATCTGAAGTGCAGCCCGTTCTGTCAATGACACATAAACGTATCTCTGCCACACAGATGGCTGCGACTCATTTAGAGAGCAATTACAAACCTTAAGCAACAGCAATGTTTTACATTTGTTCTGTCTTGTATTTTTAGCTCTGGCTTTTTCCTTTCATGGATTATGTTCAATACAACATTTGCTTCCAAAATGTGGGATTTGCAGTGGGATCATAAAGGAAACTGCACAACAAGCAGAGTACCTTTGGCTATTGCATTCTAGGGGAGCAGGCAGTTAGGCTAAGTGGTTGGTTTGAGTCCTATTCAAATTCTATGAAGGTGCCTTGCCTGCAACACAGAAATAAACAAGAGAGTCTTAGTGCAGTTCTCCCTCCCCACCACCCCAACAGCAGATCCCTGGGAGGGCTTCGCTGGGTGGGTGGGGGGGCCCTGTTTGTTTTTCAAAGGAACTACTCTGTGTGACTGACTGTAAATCTGTTCCTGAAGTTTCTTTGCTTCTCCTAATGTTGTGTACCATGTCCTCCACACCAGATTAACAACTATGCAAATGAGGCTGGGGACCACAATCCAACAGGTGCCAGTCATTCTACCTAGAGGTCTTGGGTAGCACAAACAGGGAAGTGCGTGGCTGTGGACGGGAAGGCTGGTGCTTCCAACTCACCGGAGGTGCCCGTAACAAAGGCCTGGCAATGACTGCTGAAAGTTCACAGCCTTGAAAGCTCGATGGAGCAGTTTCTAATCTGTAACACGGGGGCTGGAACCGATCACAACTGGTTATTCTTTTACTTGCAACCTCATGACTGTCCATTTTACACAAGCACATGTGTGACACTGTTGTGTGTCCTGAACAGACTAGTATTCTTTCTGACTATACGCTCATGGTCAAAACTGTTAATACAACATCAAACTACAGTTTCTATATTTTGCCTAATTGCCTAACTAAATACAGCGTGAGGGACAGATCCCCCCCGCCACGCCCCACAGCCCCCGCCCATCCTCACAATTCTGACCTTGCCATTAGTGAGCCACATACTGAATTGGAAATGCAGAGATGGGAACATCTTTCAAAGGCAATTACAGTGAAACTTTGCTCCAACATTACGAAATGTGGCATTTTCACTAGATAATATCCAGATTAAACATATGAGCCAGAGGAGAGAATCAGGAGACAAAAAAGGAACTGTGAGCGGGTGGCAAAGACAACGGCAGGAGTCCCGCACACTTTCTCGGGCTCCACTGTGCCAGCATGCACACACGGCAGTGCTGGAAGTAGATTCTTTTACCCGATGCCCCCTTCAAGTCTGTGGGTTTCATCTCGCGACTCCGCCCCTCGGAGTAATATAAAGAAGTTTTACCCCTCTGGGCGTTTGTAAAGTCAGGAATAGCCTTTGAAGGGAAATATGTTTTAACCAAAGATGACAATAAATGCAAAGCTCTATCTAAAAGGCTGCCTAAATGTCAAGAGATGAGCAAGAGAGCCCAGGAAAGGGTCACTCGAGGCCTGGACCAGGATGGGTGCCTTTCGTACGGACTGTTGAGATGGGCAGTCAACAGCGTGAAGGATCGCAGGGCGGGTTAGACTGTGTGGGTCTACTGAAGTCGTCAACGAGAGATTCGAAACAAAGGGAAGATGGGGGCAAACATGCCGATGTGCAGATTGGAAAGCTGCCAGCTCATTCTTCAGGGGTACCACTCATTCCAAACGCAGATCTCCTTGATGTTGATGGAGGTCAGCCGACAGCGTTGGCGAGAAAAAGCTGGGGTGACAGAAAGCGAGCCCGACTGAGACACGGACAGTGAATCAAAAGGCAGGCCCTGAACTTTTAAGTTATGGTGGTGGAATTCCCAGGGCATGACGTTTTCAATGTATCAGAATAAGGATTCTTGAAAAACGGCGGAGTTCATTGACGTGGATGTCAAGATAATGGACAGGTGAGAGGAGACCCTTGGGAATGGGAGGCGAAGGGAAAAGATCTCTAACATCTCAAAGACTCAAGAGCTGTGGGATGAAAGAGTGATAATTAGAGACACACG
>NW_022111377.1:2274421-2309116 GCF_000313985.2 Echinops telfairi
GTCTTTAAAACCATAAAGAATTCGCTGCTACTGAGTCAATTCTGACTCATGGTGACCCTATATAGGGGTTTCTAAGCTCTACAAAATATGCAGTTGGTTGGATGTTTCCCAAAGAACAAATGTTAAATGTATACTTATATTTCTAAGCTCCTGGGACCACAATTATCTGCAGGACAGCCTACACACTTTTACTACTGATATTCAAGTTCTTTACCATTGAACTCAACGGATAACCCTAGTTCTTTCTGACCTCTTCCACCAGGGATCAGAGATACAAACTTCTGTACCCTCTCTCTGCTGTGCCTCTGTGCATTTCCTTATTTGTGCCTGCACCCTAGAACTCGCTTTTGACTCCATCTGGAAACAAGTATTCATTCAAGATACAGAGAGTGATCGTTTCTCATCCGTACTCTCCACTAAGTTCTTGCTTCCCCAAGTCACCTAACGAAGAATCGTATTATCAACCTACACGGAAGGCAGTGGTTGAAAACAAGGCTCCAGGAATTGATGGAAGGCCAATTGTAATGTTCTGACAAGCTAATGTAGCCAGTGCTGCAGGCACTCAACTGTGCATGCCAAACCATTTGGAAGACAGCTACCCTGCCAACCAATTGGAAGAAGTTCATATTTATGTCCATTCCAAAGAAAGGTGACTCAATTGAATGCAGAAATTTTCTAACACTATCACTTATGTTGCTTGTAAGTAAAATTCTGCTGAAAATAATTCAGAAATGTTTGCTCAACAACAGTTGCAGTAGTGCACCCACGGGGAGCTGCCAGAAATTCAAGCCAGATTCAGAAGAGGACCTGGAATGAGAAATATCATTTCTGACATTAAATGGATCCAACTTGAAAGTACAGAATACCAGAAAGATGCTTTCTCATGTTTTATTGACTATGAAAAGGCACTTGGCTTTGTGGATCATGACAAGTTATGAATAACATTTCAACGCATGAGAATTCCAGCCCACTTCATTGAGCACATCTGCATGTATATGGAGCAGAGGCAGTTCAAACAGAATACTGAGTGATTCCAAATCAGGACAGTTATCTATTGGGTTGTATCCTTTCACCATACTTATTCAATTTATATGCTGAGCATATAGTCCAAGAAGAATATGGTATCATGATTAGATGTAGGCTCATTAACAACGATGATATGCACATGACACAATCTTGCCTGATGAAAGCCAAGATGACCTGGAGCACGTGATGATGAAAATCATGGAGTGCAACTCAATGAAAGGAAGCAAGTGGACCAATAAATTGCATCATAATAATTTTGGAAACTAAAGTCTGGAATTTCACCTTAATTGGCTTCACAATCAACGCCCATGAAAACAGCAGTCAAGAAACCAAATGATAATCAATCGTTTGCATTGGTCAAATCGGTTACAACAGACTGCGTTAAAGCTAGAAAGCAAGATGTCACTCTGAGAACGAAGGCATGCCTGACTCAAGCCGTGGTATTTCGGTCACCTCACATACACAGGAGAAGTGGACACTGAGTAAAGACGGCGTGAGAATAATTGATGCATTTGAATGACGGTGCTGGCAAGGAATACTGGAAGTATCATGGAGTCCTCAAAGAATGAACAGCTGTGTCTTGGAAATGAGGATGGTGAGACTTCTCACGTATGTTGCACATGTCATCGGGAGGAAGTGATCTCTGGAGAATATCGTGCTTGGTAAAGTAAGATTTACAGCCTCAAAACCCCACAGGGGCAGTACTACTCTGTCTTGCAGGGTCACTCGGTGGTAGTGAGTTTGTTGTTCAAGCAGAAAGTCAGCAAAGGAGAGGAAGATAAGTCAACTGGATGGAATGACCCAGTGCCACAATTACGGGCTCACATCGCAACCCAGGACCAGGCAGGGGTTTGTTCAGCTGTGCACAGGGTCAGTATACATTGGAGTGACTTGTGGCCTCTAAGAACATTTTCACTTTACACAGTTACTTTATTATTATTTTATAATTTATCAAGGGGACAGTGTGGTACAGTGGAAAGATCCCAGGCTTAGGAGTCAAAGACCTTGGTGGGAGTTGGAGCTGGAGCTGGAGCATCATCCGTTACAAACATAGCCATAGAGGGTGGTTTCATATGGGTTATGATTGTTTCAATAGCATAAACTGCAATAATGTGATAGATCACAGTTGTTTTGAGTATCATAAGGAAAACTATGTGAAAATAATCAGAGAACTATTAAACCACTTATACTGTACAGTATGTTTTTATCTTTCCCTTCAACTAGACTCTAAATGTCTTGAGGGCAAGAACCATGTCTAATAGTTCTTTGAATTCTCGACTTCATCTATCAAGGCATGTCACAGGCAACAGGAACTAAATAAATATGCAATGATTGATTAGTTTGCACTTCAAAGTCAATAGCAAAGGGCCTGAGGAACCAAGGTCTGTTGCTTTTGTATTTCTCAGCACTCTAGGGCTTTCTAGTCTTGACCACACTAATCCATTTTCCACTTGGCTCCCAGAGGACTCTTTCAAGAATGTAAATCGGCCTCTGTTGCTCTAGCTCCCTAAGATCTTTTAAAGCTCCTTTAGATAATCTTCAAACTCTTTGAAATGATCAAGGTTTTTCTTTTTTTAGGAGCTGGCCTATGGCAAATTTTACAATTTTGTTTTTCGTACACTCTCTTTCGAAGTCTCTGTGCCAGCCTGGCTTATCGGTCTACCCACTGTTTCTAAGAAGCGCCAAACTCACAGTTTTCTCATTTCTGGCGTGAGACCGCCTCTGTTGCCACCATTCTACTTGGCCGAAGAGGGTTTGAAACATCTCCTGGGGACACTTCTTTCCTATTCTACCTCCTAACTCGAGACTGGCTTAAGAACCCGCACAAGCACTACGTATACGACGGAGACACTGACAAAGGGGTTACACAGTCCTATTTTCCTTCCCAGGGTGTGATCTTTCCACTGGGATTGTTCCCTTGATACATTATAAAACAATAATAAAGTCACTATAGAGTGCCTGGCATACCATGAGTGCTCACCATTTTGTTAATTAAGACAATCTGAAGTTAACAACTCTATATTTAATGTTAGTGTGCTCTGGGCAAGCAACCCTGGTGGTGGAGTGGTAGGCTGGCTGCTAAGCACAAGGTCAGGAAGTAGTTCAAATTCACTTGCCATTCCACGGGGGAAAGACGAGGCTTTCTACTTCCATAAAGAGTTACAGTCTTGAAAACCCACAGGGCAGTTCTACCTGTCCTACAGGGTCTCTGTGAGTTAGAATCAATTCGATGGCAGTGAGTTTGAGTTGTGTTATGGTCGTTGCGATGATTAATTTCTACACCATGATGTGCAGTTTGGTCAAACACTTGTTTAGATGCTGTTATAATGTAGTTTTTAAAAATCCACTGCACCATCGAGTCTGTTCAGTTTCATATCAATTCTATAGCGAGAAGAACGGTCCCGTTTGGTTTCCAAGGCTAGAACTCTCCATGAAAGCCGAAGGCCCTCTCTTTCTCTCACGATGGCTGGTGGGTTTGAACTGCTAATGTTTCAGGCAGCGGTGCAATGTTTTAACTATCAGGCCACCCAGGGCTCCCATGAAATCGTCAAACGGGAATAAATCAGCTGGCCTCAAGTAATAGATTACCCTCCATTAAGTGGGTAGGACTCAACCGGTTGTAGAGAGAGAAACAAAGTTTTTCATTAGGTTTATTCTGCCTCCAGATCACTGATGAACCACTTGTTAGAACTCGTTCACACTTCCTGTCACTGAAGGTATGGATTTGGGGACACAGACTGGCGGGAATCTGCTTTAGTGCTAACTTACAAATTTTGGGTTTGCCAACTACAGTTGTGGGAGACCAGTCCTTAAAATGAATCTCCGTTATGTGGGTCAGCAGTTCAAATCCACCAGCCAGTCCAAAGAAGAAAGATGAGGCTTTCTGCTGCTCTGAAGCCCAGAGGGTGGTTCTACTCAGTCCTAGAGATGATCAATATGAGACAGAATCAGTTCCAGGGCGGTGGGTTTTGGCACGCACCCACAACACACACACACACACACACACACACACTGAGGGGGCTTCAAAAAGTTTGTGGAAAAATGGAATGGAAAGATATGGAATTTTCCACTGAACTTGCCCTACCACCACCTCCACTTTGTGTGTGTTTACTGATTCTGACTTTTAAGGAATCCTAAGATGGCACTGTTTCAGAAAATCATTAAAAATAAATAAATGTGTGAACACAGAATTTCATAGAGCTAGATTTATGAGCAACATAATACAACTCAGTATATTATAAAAATTTTAATTATACAAAAATATGTGACATGACTGAAAATGTGTTCTTGTAAAATATCATAATTGTTCAATTTCGGTCCCCCAGAAAGTAAAGACTAAGATGTATATATTTTAAATCATGTATATGTATGCATGTGTATACGTATCTGTTCATCTATACATTGATGGATATATGGATATACATGTATGTCTATATATGTGTGTACATATATATAAAGTGTATACAGGCAGTGCCCGGGTTAGAATGAGATCCGTTCCTAACTGTGGCCTTAAGAATTTGTAGCTTAGTTGGACCAGGTGTGTATTGCTCTTATTTAACCTTACCTTGGTGCAAATTTGAAAACTCCAAGTCTTTTCAAGGATTTAGACGCTGCAGGTGCAGCAGGTGGTAGTGCTTGTAATGAAGAATGTTTTACCAGGAGGGGCTGATTCACTTGTTTCAAGGTGAGAGCCAATTTACATAACATTAAAGGGCAAGTAGTTGTTGACAGTAAGTCCTGAGTCCCAGGTTCCTAACAGGAACTCAGTCTTGTCAAAGCAAATCCAACCATGAAGAATAAATTTGCATGAGTAGGAAGAGTAGACTAGGGTAGAATGGGGGTTTATTCCATAGCTACAGTGATTCATAGATAGATATACTAATAGTTGAAATGGGCCATCTGGACAGTAAAAGCTGACCCTCTTGTAGGATTATTCTTTTCCTTTTGGGTACCCACAATTTAGGGAACAGTGGAAACATAGCAGCCAGACTGCAGTGTGTGTATTTTAATGTTCATGTTACTGAGAATAGACACACGTCAGCAGTTTCTACATGGATCTCTGCTAACACTGACGACATTCAAGTGGTACAACTATTTGCATCCTCTGTTTCTGAGCTATTCCTCTCGCATCAAAAAATCCATTGCCTAAAAGGTTTGTACTTTCAAGATAGTCTGAGCGATTTGATCAGACAGATGGTTATCATAGAAACACCATGCTCCATGCAGATATTTAAAACACTTATTATTCATTGGGATTTGATGCCTATATCATTCCATAGTTCAATCACATCAAGTAGAATTGTACAACTGCTACCACAATCAGTTTCCATACATTCTTTTTCTCCCTATTACCCAACCTCCAACCACCTCTGTACCCCCTTCCTCCTGAAACCTTTATTCTACTTGCTGTCCCTCCAGCTTTATCAATCCTGGTTTCATACACCAAAAACCAGAAAACCATATGACACAGCTTCACCAGGTGACCTCCGATGACAGAACACCTCTGAGATACATTAATATGTACAAACAAAGACCAAACAATACAAACAATACAATACAAACCAAAAATACAGAACGTTTTGGAAACCAGATCGGATCCAGCCTGCACCATAGGGGTGCGGGGTCTACTGATGGAGTTTTAATGCTTTTGCTGCTTAAGCTAAACTACTGCTTGATTTTAAGAAGACTTCAGGGATGGTGTAAGTTTAAAGATTTCACAGCAATCGTTTCAAGGGTTCATCCAACCCCCATGACTCTAGGAAGTCTGGATTTGATGAGATTTGTCCATTCTGTTCCATACTTCCCCCCTTTTAACCAGGATTTTTGCCCCCTATGAAGTCTTTTCTTAAAATGTTCATAGTGATAGTTGGGTCCCAGCCTGTTCTAGCTCCTAGCAGAGGAACTATTTCTTCACAGAGGCAATCAGCCACGCATTCGCTATCCTCCTGTTCTTGACCCTTTCCCCCTCTGTTTTCCCATGAGAATACAGACGAAGTACTGTGCTTGAATGGCCACTTAGAAGTGTGTAAGCCCCCAGGCACTATGGGCATCTAAGTAGGAAGCAGATCAGAGACAGTACACTTGTTATTAGACCCATGATCCTAAACCTACAAACCAAGAAAACACCTTTCATGAGGATTTGGCTGTACGCCGTGCTGTTCTAAGTATAGCTATCACATGTTTGTCAATTTTACTTTTTTTTTTAACAAGTGTATGACTTCCTCACAGCACTAAGATTCATTCGATGTGCGACCTTACCCTTAATCAGTGCAATGGCTCCATCACTGTTAACCCTCCATTCCCTGCTGCCCTCCCACCCCTAATACACGTCCTTCTCGGTACACTTGCCTTTGCTTGTCTGTTTGTTGGAGGGTAGATTTTTAAAAAGTTTAGCTGCTAGGGTTCTAGTTCATAGTTCTAGAACACCTGGGTTCAATCCAAACAAACTGTTTAAACATGCCTCTGTAGACAAGTTCTCCAAGTACTGCAAGGGAGCTTAACGAAGTTCATGAACAAATTCCATTATCATTCCGTTTCCCCACAGTTTCCCCACAGACGTCTTGAAGCACCTTTGTATCTTTTCCTTCGCCTCAGTAGAGGGTCTCCCCCCTGCCAAAACGGGGTGACCAAGCAATCCAGTGGCTTCTCTGGGGATCAATTCCATTCAAGGCACAGAGGTCTGTTCAGAGGGTCATGACAACAACAACTTCCTGAGGATTCCAAAGGGGTGGTCTTGGTAAGGGTTTTCTTGAAGGGAATAAGATGATGATGGGGCTTATTAGTAGGCAGCTTTAAGAAAACGGAACACTGCATTAGTTTGGAAAAGCCAGGAAACAGTATCATGGATTCCCCCCCTCCAATCACAACAGTGTCTGCTCCTTATTTGAACAAACAAGGGCTGGCAGTCTTATGAGAACTGTCATGGGAAACCTCACCCCATCCACTCTACACCGTGGTCTTGCCCTTTCCGATTTCTTTTTGTTCCCTAAGGATTTGAAAGGAAGCGGATTTGAGTCCCTTGAGGAGGCGCAAACTGTCATTTGACAGAGTGTACCCTGAAAAGGGCAAGGTCCTCAGGGAAGGGTCCCAGAGAAGCAAACACAGGCCAACTTCAGACGTGCTCTGCTCTACAGGGAGATGCCGGCACAGGTCTTCACATCTTCATGGTTTTGTTTATAGCCATCTTGTGACTTGTGGTCGTTAGGTGAGTCGGTCCCGACCCAGAGTGGCCTTATGCCCAGCAGAATGAAACACTGCCCGGTCTTGCTCCATCCTCACAATGGTTCCGATGCCTGAGCCCATGGCTGCAGCCACTGTGTCAGCCCATCTCCTTGAGGGTCTTCCTCTTTTGTGCAACTTAACCCTCGTATGAGTGAAGCCTAACAACGCGGTCCTTTGATGAGCAACTTTCCCACTCTGTACCATGTCTTCCGCATCGACCCACATAGTAGCAGAGACCTGGCCCGAGGGGCTCCCACTGGTAAATAGTATTCCAACGTATGTATGTAGCAGGTTTTGTTTATCCACTCTTCTCTTGATGGGCATGGAGGCGGTTTCCAACATCTGGCTACTGTGAATAGTGCTGCCATGAACGTGGTGGTGCAAGTCTGTGCTCACATCTGTATCTCTGTTTGCGAGTGTTTGGGGCACTTGACTAAGAGTGGACTGGCTGGGTCATACGATAGCCCTGTTTTCAGTTTTATGGAATTGCCACACTGTGTCCTATACAGGCTATATCATTGCATTCCCACCAGAAAAGGGTAAAGTTTCCAATTTCTCCACATCCTAGTCTTTGGTCTGCTTTTTACCTCGTGAGCTATCTTAGTGTGAGTGAAATGTTCTCTCATTGTTGTTTTCATTTGCATCTCTCGGATGGCCCATTATTCACTGCTTCATGAGTTTGGTTCACCATTTGAATGTCCTTTCTGGTGGAATGTCTATTCAAGTTCTTTGCCTATTTTATAATTAGATTATTTGTTTTTGCTGTTGAATTGTCAAATGTCTCTCTCTCTCTCTCTCTGTGTGTGTGTGTGTGTGTGTGTGTGTGTGTGTGTGTGTGATTACGTTCTTGTTAAGGAGCTCTGCTGGCACAGTGGACTATGCACTGGGGTACTACCCACAAGTCCACAGTTTGAGTCTACTAGCCACGTCACAGGAAAAAGATGAGGTTGTCTACTCTTATAAATATGTAAAGTCTGAGAAACTCAAAGGGACATTTCTATCCCGTCTTATAGGGTCTCTGTGGGTCAGAATTGATTCAACTGCTGTGAAAATGTTGAGATTCTTGTTGGATATATATATATTTTTTACTTTTCCCCACCAGCATCTTGTCTTTTCACTTCTTTGGGGAAGTCTTCTGATGAAAAAAATGTTTTATCTTATGTGATCCCATTTATTTTGTCTTTTGCTGTTTATGCTCCAACTAGATTTCTCGTAAGGCAAATGTATAATATATTGGACTGCTTGAGTTAAGCATTTTGGCTCATTTATGTGGCACTTATTTCTAAAGACTTTCTAAGATAAAATCCTAGACTCCTCATCCTCCAAAAACTAGAACCAATTTTATTTTTTACTTTAAGTGAAACCCAACAACCTGTTTCTGACTTTTCTTTCCTACCCCCGAAGGCCGAGGAGAAGTCGCAGATGGTCCAGTCTAACAGTGGAGGTGAGGCGGGGCAGAGCGGTGAGGCAGAAGCTCAGAACTGGATGGGTGATTGAGTAGGGTGACTTCAGGGGATGTCTTGTTGAACTGAGCAAAATGCAAGGACGAGGGCCACCTCAGAGTGCTGAGAATGCAAGAAGGTAGGGAAAATTATTTGTAGAAATTAGAGGATGAAGGAAATAACTGGATATATGGAGGGGGGCAGGAGTTTAAAATATTCTCAAAGTTTTATAATCACCTAGGAGACTCAAGTGATCTCTCTTAGCACGACGGCAGAAAAGGGTGGCGCCCTAACAGAGCTACCACCAGGCCAACATGAGGAAAAGCAGCTGTCAGTTGCAGTGAAATAACTCACAGGCTTGGGTGATAATAACTTCTTGCCTGTAGGTTTCGCTTTGACATAAAAATTACATAATCCAAATGAAAGTTTCATCACCCAAAGTAACTGAAATATTTATAAGGAAACATTAATGTGGCCCCATTTAGCACATAATCCCATTAATATTAATGTGGGGTTTCTAGTCATTTAAAAATATTCCTTAGAAAAGTAGATCAATGGTTCAAAAATGATCCTGAATTTTCACAGAAAGCTTCTCGCACTGGTTTCCAAAACAAAATAAAATCCTGGCTAGTTTCAAAGATAAGCTTTCTTTAAGTGTAATTTTTATCACCTAAAAAGCTAAGTTTGCAACTGAAGTGTGAACATTTCTTAAGTATATAAAAGATAACGAGCTATAAAAATTCTGGTGTGCTTCTTTTTGTTTTTCCTCATTGTTTAACATTGCGTTCATCTCAGTAAACTTACAATTTGTTGGTTCCACTTCTTTATAAGCAATATTCTCTGAAGTGTTACTGTTTTTATAGATATTCTCTATAGAGGGTGGTTTCAAAATTCTCCATGTGATGACAGTAATTCATTTCCATGATTTAAGTAATTAAGCTTAACTGTGGGGTTATTCATTATAATTGTATTACACTGTACTTTCCACAGGAAAATAGAATACCTAGAATAAAAATCACTGTACCCATACTGTATAAAACAGTGATTACATATTAACTCCCCTCATTTCAGTCACATACCATTGCACTTAATGCTTCCAGTATGTTCCAGACTCGTGTTAACTGACAGGCACTGTCTTTCCCTCTTACGATTTTGTAATTGATGGCCCTTTTCAGTCACAGTTCCACCTTAAATCATTATAAATTGTTGAGGAGGGAGAACAGTGCTCTGTTTAACACACTCAAGAGATTGTCTCCTATTGCACAGCAGCCATTCATTATAATATCGTGGTTTCCTTTAAGAAAACAAGGGTTGTAAGACATTAAACCAAGGCAGTTCATAACACTTGCAAAAAAATTAAAAATATATATTATGATAAAATAACAATTTTACCATTTTACATCATTTTGAGGTGTAGAATTCCATGACACCATAATCTACGCCCAAGAATTTTCCAAAAGAAACTTTGTACCCACTGAAAAATAATTCTCTATTCCTACTTTTACCAATGCCTGGTAACATTAAATAACTCTACTTCCTGTTTCTATGAATTTGTTTCTTCTAGGTAAGTGGGATTGTACTACATCAGAGAGTGTGTGTGTGTGTGTGTGTGTGTGATGTTGGGTGGGGGGGAGCTGGTACTTCACACTGTGGGAAAGTGGAATTGAAAAAAATAATGGATTTTTTCCATACATTTTTTGAAGCCCCCTTGAAATGTCTTTTTGCATATGGCTTATTTCACAAAGTAGGCTCTGTCAGCATTTATTGATGTATCAGAACAGTTATCACTTTGAACAGCTGGCTGGACCTCCACTGTAGGCTTGCATCCCATTCTGCTGACCATGTCAGTGCACGGTGGCACCTGGGCTCTGGTGACCTCTTTGGGCCATTGTAAAAAGTGCTAATGTGAACCTGGATGAAAACTGAACTATGGATGTGAGTACTTCTACTAAGCAATTCGACTAGATTATAAGTTCTCTTAGAGTTTTGTTCATTTGGGTAACCACCACTGCACCCATCGGGTCCGGCACCCATTACATCCTGTCCACGTTGGACAAGCACGTGAGACTTCGTTTGCTTTTAGCAGCAGTGGTTTCTCAGATGGCCCTTGTGCTTCACCGGAAAATTGGCCTGGGTGGTTGAGAGAGAGAAATATTCCAGCATGATCAAGTCACCACTGGTCCTGTATTCTCAGCACAAAGGTGATCTCACTTGTTTCCGTTTAGTTTTTAGACATGTTCTTATATTGAATGTGTAAATAGCTCTAGGAAATAGCAGTTATTGTTAAGTGAAAACTCTAGGCTCCCCATTGGGTGTATTTCCTGGTGTCTTCTCTGGGAATTGTTCGATTCTGCTTCAACCTGGTTTCAGATGAAATTTTTTCCAAAAAAACCCTCTTCCCTTCCAAATTGAGATTATGTGTCCTGTAAATGACTAAAGATGTATTTGCAAATTCATCCCCTCCTTTGAGTATCTATTCCAATGAAGCACATGGCTCTACAATTCCAAGATGCTGGATAATTGAAAGAATTTTGATAATTCTTCTATTTAAATGTACACATCTGCTGAGAGATATGTAGAAATGGTTGTTCAAAAGACCATTTATTTAGTTACTTTGTGGGGCCCAACCTATTTTACTTTTTAGGACATCCCCCCAAACTCAACCCATACCCACTGAGTCAATTCCCCCCTGCTGTGACTCTCTACAGGATTCCAAGGTTGCAGATCTCTTTGGGAGTAGATCATCTTTCTCCCATGGAGCAGCTGTAGGTGTGCACTGCCGGCTCTGTGGTTGGTAGTCTAACGCTCACCTGATGGCGTCACTAGGTTCTCTTTTTGGGAAGGTAAATTTAAATATATATCATTTAATTTATATAAATATATTTTTATATATTGATATATATAATTTAATTTATATAAATATATTTATCTCTATATAAAATTAAATAATACATACCCACATATGTATGTGTGTAGAGGATTATTCTATTGAATTGAATACATAATGCCTATATTATAAATACATATTTTTATAATGTTACAATGAATAATTAGAGTTAGTATTTAGGGAATGCTGAGTTTCTGCCAGGCCTCTAGCTAGGTGCTTAAAATCTATGAGCTTATGTTTTCTGTATCCCTATGGCTCACGTACTATTATTAGGCCCCTTTTACAGATGAGAAAATGAGTCATGTAAGAATATAAGATGATTCTAGGAAATCTCTCTCAATGAGAAAGAACAGGCAGGAACCCAGGGCCCTTTGCCTCTAGGCCTGAGGCTCTTACCCAGAGCACTAGCTGTGGCCTCCATCCTGTGACTGCAATACATCCCACTCCCGAAGAGCGCCGTCTCTCAGTCAGAAGGCTTGAAAAGAGACAATCCCCAAGGAGCTACTGAAGAGCATCACAGAGGACATTACTCACTCACTGTAATCTATTGACCATTTAATAGCATTTCTATGAGAGTTTCCCAGTTGCCTGTGGAAAACTACCAACCATCATCTCTACTATCCTACACGATCAACAAGTCCTTATGACTCTGTTGGCATGACTGGACTCACATCGATTTTACAAGCATGCCTTATTTCTCCTAGTATTTTACATGTGTGTGAATATGTACATATACAGATAGTCCCTTACCTACTATATATTTCAGTTATTATGAACTGCACTTAGACCATTAATTTTTCAGTCTTTCCCCCCTCCTAACACATTACAGTGTTGTAGCTCATAATTTGTTAATGTTAGCATGCAGGCATCTATGGCAAGAACAGCGATCTCAAACACCAGCAGGGTCAAACCTGGCAGACAGATGCCAGCAGAACTTCTAGACTAAGCCAGGTTAAGAAGCAGTCCTGGTGATGTATTTTCAAACAGTAGCCTAACAAAACTGACAGCACACTGAACACTTGGGTTGCTTTGGACACATCAGCAGGAGAGATACACTGCTATTGGAAGACAGTGTGTTTGGGAAAGGAGAGGGCCCGTGAGCGCACAGGAGGCTCTTGATGAGATGAAGTGGCACCATAGCCATTAGGAGGGCAGGAAGCATGCGGGCAAATTGTGCAGACGGAGCAAGACTGGATAAAGCTTTGTTCTGTGAGTACGTAAGAGTACCATGAATCAACTCTATGGCATATGCAATATATAAAACCACCACTGCCACTGAGCCGATGCCACCTCATAGCAGCTCGATAGGGCAGTGCAAAACTGGCCCCTGTGAGTTTCTGAGACTGTCACTCTTTGTGGGAGGGGTTTCGAACTGTGGACCTGACACATTGCAGCCCAAGGCATAACCACAATGCCACCCAGGATCCTTATTAGCACTATATACCAGTATATGTAGTCAAACTAAATGGCAATAGTTTAGGAAAGAAATACACTATTTTTTTAAACATACCTTTACATAATTAGGTAATTAACCTTTATGCTTGGATAAGGTTAAGTCAGCAGAGTGATCTGTCATCAGCAGCAGATGAGGCTTCCGTTTCAGAAACTCAAAATATTCTACAGTGCCCCATGGTATAATGTAATGGGATGATAATTAATATTATAAAAATTTAAATGAAAACATTATCAGCATTAAGGGAAATCTAGCTAGAAGAATATAGGAATTACACTATCAATACGTTATTGCTAATACCATTCACAGCAATTAGACTGTGGTTTCTTTTGTGTTTTGTACTGACTTATTTGACTCCTTTATCATTATTTAAGGAGCCCTGGTGGCTTAGTGAGTCACAAGTTGACCTGCTAACTGCAAGGTCAGCAGTTTGAAACTACCACTCATTCAGAGGGAGAAAGATAAGGCTATCTATTCCCCTAAAGATTTCCAGCCTTGGAACCCCACAGGGGCAGCTCTGTTCTACTGTGGGATCGCTATGTGTTGAAATCAACTCAATGGTAGCGAGTCACGGGTATCATTATTTAGTGTCGAGGACGAAAAGGTCACTTTGAGGGCTAAGGTGCACCAGATCGCAGCCATGGTATTTTCAGTTGTCTCATTTGCATGTGAAAGCTGGACCCTGACCAAGGAAGATCAGCGGATAATTGATTCACCTGCGTTACTGTGGTGGCCAAGAACATCGAATGTCCCACGGACTGCCAGATGGAGTATAAATAAATCGCTCTTGGAAGAGGTGTGGTCGGAATTCCCCACAGAAGGGAGGATGAGGAGACTTTCTGGCATACTTGGGACATGCTACCAGGGGAGACCAGTCCCTGGAGAAGGGCATCCTGTTTGGGAAAGCAGAGGAGCAGCGAAAACGAGGCAGGTCCTTCACAAGACGGACTGACAGGTGACTCCAACAAGGGGCTCAACCATGAGAACAGTTGTGAGGCTGGCAAGCAATGCTTTGTCCTGTCGTCCATTGGGTTTCCATGAGTCACAGCTGATTGACAGCACCTACCCTGCCCCCCCTCCCATCACCTGCAACCCAGAGAACTGGCATAATAGCTATGGGCTCAAACATGCCAATTGTGAGGCTGGCACAGGACTGGGCAGTGCTCCCTTCTGTTGTAACTGGGGTCCAATTGCTATGAGGCGGAACCAACTTGAGGGTATCTAGCAACCACATCATCATTATTGAACTTTTCTGATGCTAATTACCCAGTGAAAATGTAAGATCCTTGGAGAACAGGGACCATGCTACAATCTCTTAACCATCTCAAGTGTTTAGTAGAGTACCTTTCTCCTAGGGATTGAATAAATATTTGTGCATGCGAACGAATAACTGAAAAGGCTGGCCCAGGTCTCAGCTATCTCTCTGAGCCTTGTGAGCCAAAAGCTGGGTCACATTTCCAAACAAGTGGACAGCAACACCTTCAAGTTTCCCATCTGTTTTTGTGCATCGCTCTACTCCCAGAACCCAGTGAAATCCCTGGCACATTACAGACCACTAATGAATAGCTGCTGAGTGAAAAAGGGCCTGTTCTAAAACCCTACAGGACGAAGAATCTCCCGGGAGCCTGGTGGAAGTACAAATCCCAGGCTCCACCCACAGAGAGTCTGAGTCAATAGAACTGTGGAGATCCCAGAAGCTGCCCTCCTTCCCTCTAACCAATGCTGAGATCGACAAACCTCAAACTATCTTTAATCCACACTAACCTTACCCATCTGCTGTTGGGCTTCTGAGAGCTTTCTTTGGCCCAGGCCGCCCCAGCTATTGAGCACATGTGGGATGGCACCAACAATGAATCTTAGAAAGAATGAGAAAACCCGTGGGACACACAGCAGCTTTAAGCATCCAGCAATCATACGGCCTCACGTTTATATTGTCTCTTGAGTAGGGTGACAACTGACTATGCGAATTTACAATGCGTCTTAAAGAGTCATGAGTCTTTCATGAATCCTGCTGATATTTTAGGAAATTCAAATTTTTGTTAAGGCTTGAAATATCCTGGAGTCAAATCAGAAGAAAGGCATACTTAAGCATTCCCTTTTTTTTTTGCGCCTTCTTTTTGACCAACAGAAAGAAACAGAATGTCCAACCCATGCCCTTGGGCTGAACTTCAGGCCTCCACTATTTCATCCCATGTATGAAAAAAGACATGGCATAGAGGGGAGACGTTGCTAAAGAGAGGTAGGTGCATGGGTTCCTAGGCAAGCTGGGTGAGGCTTATCTTAAAACAGGCAGTGTGGCTTCCGCAGTTCCGTTGGAGCTGGGCTATCAAAGGCAGTGTTTGAGAGCAGGTGTGAAACAAGGCCTGAGAAACAAGGGAGAGAGCGGTCTCCCGAGGAGGCCAGCACAGATTCAGACGGAAGTCCTCCTTCATTTGGTTTCCCTCCGCTTCCCAGAGACTCAATCAATATAAACTCCCATCTACAAGTCCACCCTTCAAGAAGTCTGGGAAGCTGAACAACTGATGTTTGGGGATCACATGAGAAAGGACCTAAGACACTCAAAGCATCCATGTTAGGCTCCGTGATTTGGGTTAGTGTCTGCGGCCGGATTCTTTCGATGACTTAGAAGGACAGTGGCTCATTCAAATGAAGACGTACGGCCCCCAGGTTGACCAGGTCTCTTTGCCTTCCCTAAGCAGGAAGAATTCCACTGGCTGTGAGAAAGTACAAGCTACCTGGCTATCCCCAGCCTCTCCATTTTCTGTACTTTTAAGGTCCCACGGTCAGCACAAGTGCAAATACAGTGTTCGTTCATTTACTCACGTCGCAGGCATTTTATTTGAAGTTCTTGACCAACCAGGTATGAGGACAATGGTGGGTCAGTGGTAGATCTCTCACTGTGCACCTAGGAGCTGAGGGTTGGGTTCCCAGCCCATGCACCACAGGCATAGCCGCTGCGTATCCGCTAGTGGAGGTTTGCATGGCAGGTACTGTGATGCTGAAGTTTCCAGATGGACAAGGAAGGTGGGCCCGAAGATCTGCCTCAGGAAAATCCATACATGAGAACTCTCTGGGTCTTAGTGGTCCGCTCTGTAACTCACCACGGAGATGGCTCCGGTCTGGGCAGCATTCTGTCCTGCTGTGCATCGTGCACAGAACTCCAGGCGTCAGGACGAACTGGATCACAGCTAATGAGAACAGTAACGACCCTAACACCCTCTCCATGGTGCTGGAAGATGGCAGATCGCAAAAGAAAAACAGACTCACGTACAGAGGACCCGTGACACACAATGCTTGGAGAGGCTGTAACAGAACTTTCCACTCAAAGAGAATCAAACCAAAGCTCCAAGTCTATGATCAGGTCAGTCCTATGCAAAGGCCTCCTTGTGGACAGCTGAGACGCCACCCAGAGACATCTCCTCTGAGGACTTGACTGCCCAGCTCTCGGAGGGTCCAACAGGAAACCCACACACATTTTCATGGTAAGTAAAGCCTTGAGCCAGCTCCTTTAGACCCCTAGGGAAATGGGAGAGGTGACTGCTGCCCTGGCAGGGTAGCCTCTTACGACCTGGGCTAGAATGCTGCTGTTACCTCAATCCTCCTGACTGTTTAGCTGTCCTGCAGCACGCCCATAGGGGCCAACAAGCAAACACAACTCGCCGTCATCAAGCTACTTCAGGCTCCTAGGACGAATCTTTCCCCCATCTTCCTCCCCCTGAACAGCTGGTGGACTTGAACTACCAAGCTCGTGTTTAGCATCCCAATGCTTAATCCATGATGTCACCAGCACTCTGCATCAGGCCCACACCCAAACCAACTCAAACCCAATGCCACTGAGTCAAATTCAACTCAGAGTGACCCCATGAAGAGTTTCTTAGACTTTTATACTTTCCGGGAGCAAGCAAGCCTCCTTCTGCTCCTGTTGAGCACCTGGTGGATTTGAACCGCCCGTCTTTTCCCACAGCGCCACTGTGGAGGTTCACTTCATCATGAGGGGGAGCAAGAGTGCTACTCGTCTCTCTTGAATGAATACAGCAATATCCCTAGTAAAACAGGCAAGTGCTTCCATGCCGGTCATTTTTTGGTCTATAGAAATATATATATATAATTCTAACCAATCAGATAAAGATTTGTTCAGGTGGAGGAAAGACCATTGAAAACACAACAGAATCTGTTGCTCAATTATTGCAGTTTTCAATTATTTCTCTGCTCCCCTTAACGCTGGGGAGAGAATAGTTTTGAAAGGTTTCAAAGATCTTTGCTGGTTCAGGGCTGAGGAATTCACCTTCCCCTCTGAGGAAGTGGATCACTTACGAGGCCCTTGGGGCAGAGAGCGGAAAGCAGAGACCGGAGCTCAGGGAAAGGTGACGGAAGCGCAGGGTGAGAGGAGTCTCTAACGTGGGAATTCACTTGACCCTTTTGAGACTCATGAGGGGACTTCAAAACGTGTGGGAAAATTCCACTGCCTTTTAACGCCACATTCCCTTGACATTTTGGGAGCCTGTCTGCACTCCCTGCCTAAAAGCAGGGTTAGTGACACCTGTTCCAGTGGGTTGCTCTGACGGTTCAGTAAGATTTTATAACTGCTTCCTGCTGTGGACTTGGTACATGTGATTGCCCTTTTAATCCGTGTTGTTGTTTTTAATCTGATTTATTTCTGTGCTTGAGACATGGTGTCTGGACAGAAACAATGGCCGGGTTCGGGATAGTAGTCACCTCTATGCTTACTTCTTAGGGAAGATCTCAGGGTTCCCTCCCACAACGGTCATTAGGACTGGTGTTAACTGCGGTGTCATCCTGCAGACCTGTACGCTATAGCAGGTACAGAGTCCTGAACCTTTCCTGTTCTTCTTGATCTCAAAGCAGAAGTTGTTGGGACAAAGAACCCGTATTTGAACAGTGGGGGGTGGGGGTGGGAAAGGGGACTCCTAGCTCTAATTTTCAAGATCCTACTTGTTTCAAGGGCTCTGATGTAAGGCTAGAAATCGAGGGTCTTGGCGTCCATCAATTGAAAGCTCGGACAGCCTGCTGTGTCACTGGGCCCTCCTTTTCCTTACTGCTTCTCTGCACCCCCAGGGGTCTCCTTGAGAGAAATCCTGGAGTCCCTCTTCTTTCCTAGATGTGTGCATTTTCCACCTCCCAACTTCATCCTGAAAAGATCTCTGAAGCTCTAGAGGAGACGCGTGTAGCCCAGCTATCTTCACGCTCTTTACAGCTCCACGCTTCCCAACAACAGCCCTATTTAATGAACGGCGGCACTTCTGTCACTTACAGCTGATCCAATCATGCTGCCATCCTCTTTGGCAGTACCACAGCCTTTGCTACAAACAGCCACCAGTAGCACCTCTTAAAGGATTCAGAATCTGTCTCTGTCCTGTGTCGAGGCTAGCCACCTCAACTGGCACTCCAAATCACCCTCCCCGTGGAGGCATAGTACAGAGACGCTTAAGGGTCCCGTTTGGTGGCCCTGTTCTGTCTTCTATGGCACCTTTTGGGCTGTGATTAGATAGCGCCATGTCACTTCTTCTCCCAGGCAGCCAGTTAGCATCGCTTTTCATTGAAACCTTTTGCTGGTGGAGTGCTTTTGCTGCGGTCAGCCTGCGTTACGGATATTAGGTCTTGAATAAGCTGTAACTTTCTGCAATTGAAAATTTATAACACAAAGACAATGTCACTGGGCCTCGTCACCGTTTAATGCACAGTCCCACGGGTCATCGCGGGCTCTGCCTCTATTGTCCTTATTTGCTGAATCACCAGGATGGTTTATTTGCATTGGTTGCGCTCTTGAGCTCGCGCCGTCTTCACGGTGATGAAAGATATACACCTGGAGTTCCTTCCCTGCAACAGTCTACTCTCTTGTCACCCAGACACCCAGGCCCTCTTAAAACACATAGCCTACGGGTCCAAGTTAGTAGGGATTGGACACTAAGAAAGCAATGGTTAGCATCTACCTAAGGGCTCAATTGAAATGTTAGAGCTGTAGCAAGCAGTCACTCTTATGTAAGAGGCACATGGCCGATCTTTGTTTTCTCTTCCGCATTCTCGTCTGCACTCTGGTGGAGACCCTTTGTTGGTAAGGAATGCTTGAAAAACAAAGTAGGAGGGAGGGTGTAAAACAAAACCCTGAATAATAAAATGAGATAATCTAAGGATAGCTAAATTGAACCCAGATGCACACAGACATAGACGTCTGTAACTTTTGTTAATAAAACAACGTTTGAATAATGACACATCTTTCACTCTTTTTCAAAGAAGAGTTTTACCCTTGAATGCAAAACTTGAAACTCAATATCCACCTTGAACTTTGGAAACATTATGCTGAGTGAAATAACTAAGACACAAAAGGACAAATATTCTAGATCCCATTTGTATGACCCATCCAGATTAGCCAAATGCATGGGGAACAGTTTGCCAGCGTTTGCTAGAGATGGGTGGGGAGGGGAAATGGACGGTCCTGATTAAGAGGATGGAGTTTATTTTTTAAGAGTGATGGAAAAATGTGGACAATTGTTGCACAACATGGTGAATGCAATGAATATAATTGAATTGTACACATGAAAATGGTTGAAATGGAAAATGTTTTGTTACACATATTTTACCACAATAATGTTTTAAAACCTCAATATTGACCCAAAATAATTACTCAAAATCTGTTACGCATTTTCTCTACGAATTAGCAGAAACCCACATATTTCATTATGAGCCATGATTCTGGAGTGTTGGTAAAGACCAAATGTCTAACCGGCTGCAAAACTAGATCCCTGGGCCAACCCACTGATAAATGTCCGTCTTTCACCATGGAAACCTCCCTTTCCCTAAAGAAATCACCAAGGTCAGCTTACTGCTGAGTTGAAGGTTGTAGCTTCTGTGTAACCTTTATTCTCCCCAGTCACCTACAACAACAGACGACAGCTGCTACCGCTGCATAAGCAAGACATAGCTCATCTTGCTTCATAGATGCCTATGAATGTACCGCACAGTCTATGCTACAGAGGAGCACTGAGATTGATGTCCGGTGAAAGATTCGTCCTCAAAATTTGTGGGGGCTGCTATGTGATACCTTTGAACTTTACACATATGAAGACGAGGGTCAAAATCAGCTTTCAGGATCGGTTTATTAAATACAGGAGAACTCCCAGCAGCCAATAGGGACCTTTTCCACCTGGGATGACGAATCCAAGAGTTTAAATTGGACATCAGAAGCCCTGAAAAAATATCATGCTGCATTTTCTTTAGCAACCAAGTATACAACGTCCATAATGAGTCCCAAGAGCCCTTGTGCTGCTTGGCCCAGAGTATCATGCCAAGCTAAGCATACAAGAGCTGGCTTCCTTTCAGCATTCTTACAGGACACAGCGATCTTTGCAACTGCACTTTTGTTGTTCTGAAGCTTTCTATCAACACTCTTCCCACTCAATCAATCAATTACTATCCTGCCAAATGTCTGAAGAGGTTCAACATTCAAACTTTTAAGTCATACTACTATAATGTGCTTTCAATGGAACTACAATTTGATGCACATTAACTTAATGTACCTTGATATTTGGTTACAACCTATGCCTATATTTAACAGCTGAAAGATTATTAGAAGCTTATCTTGGGTGTTTCATTGACAATCTCTGTGTTAATAAGTAAATAAATTAAAATCCATCTTCTTCAGGAGTTCCTCAATTATTTCTGACATGAGATGAATCACCTTATTCTATGTGAGTTTTAACATCTACTTGAATATAAACGAGAGCTGAAAATATGGACCATACAAAGAATGGAGTTCTGCCATTCGATGGACCCATAATATTCACCCCTCTAACAATAATTCGTTTAGTATAACCTGTTGGCTGGGATTATGCTAGTAGTGGCCCGGAGAATTAAAACATTAATTTGAGATAAACTGTGGTCTCAAATGTGTAATCTAGTAAGAAATATGAACATGCACACTTCAGATCTCAGGGCGGGAATAAAAATCTATCACATACCCAAATGCAAAACCCCAGCTCATTGCCACTGAGTCCGTGATGACTGAGAGTAACCCTATGGACAAACAAGATCCACCCTTGCGGGCTTTCTAGGCGCTCAATTTTTATGGGAGCAGAAAGCCTCGTCTTTCTCATCTCAGAACGGCTGGTGGTTTCAAACCACCGGCCTTGTAGTTAGCAGCCCAATGCCCAACAAACTACACCACCAGGGCTCCGAATTATTAGCGTGATATAGATATAGAGATTTGGATATAAATATAGACATATAATTTTGTATATATGTCCTTGTATATATGTCTATTACTATATGTGTATAAAGGAGTCCTGGAGGTGCAGGGGTTCACACTTGGCTGTTACCTGAAAGGCTGGTGGTTCAAACCCACCACGCTTTCTGTGGGAGCAGAGGCCCGTGAAAACACCCCTGTGAGAAGACAGCCAAGGGAACCCTGCTTTGGAAGCAACTTGTCTGCAATGAGTTTGGTTTGGGGGTCTACATGGATGATACCTATCTGTGTCTCTGTTTGTATACATTTCAGATCTCAGTATGTTTAATACAAACATTGGGAGTGATCAATGCCTAAGGAGAACAGCAGAACCAAAGGCGACGGGAAATTCAGAGCAGGAAAAGCCAACAAGGGCCCATCTGTGAAGAGCAGGTGGACCCGGTTCTCCCAACTCTCTGTGAGCTCATGAGGCCATTCTGACCCTTTCGAGGTTTTTGGCAGGAGCCCTGGTGGTACAGCAACTAAGCACCCACAGGGCTGCTCACATCAAGATTGGTGGCTGGCACTTACCCTTCAGTAAGGCCTGCCAATGCATCCGTATAAAAAGGACAGCTGAGGAAATGGGACCAAGCAGCCTCCTCTGTCCTCCAGGCTCGCTGGGGGTCCAAATGGACTTGAGGACCACACCCAGTAGCAGCTCGGCAAAGGCGCCCTGGACGTGCCAATCAAAAGCTTGGCTGTTGGAATCCACCCACTGGTTTCTTCAGAGAAAGACCTGGCATCTGCTCACGGAAAGAGGACCCCCTGGGAAGCCCGAGGGGGCATCTTCTCCGCGGTCCCATGGGGTCGCTGTGAGTAGACATCCACTTAATGGTACAACAGCAGCAGCAACAAGGGTTGGCATTAGGAGCCTTGTCTTGAGTCCACACCAAGGCTGGGACACTGTTAGCCTTGGCTAAACAAATGCTTGCTGGTAGGAAGAGGCACAACAGACCAAAGGACAAGGATGCTCTCTGGGGGTGTGCAATGAATTGTGAAGGCGAATGCTCTAGTAATTATGAGGAAGTAAGAATACAAAATGCTAACCATATTAATGTGTGTACAACATGAGATTGACCAAGCTACACAGACTCACTACACTGCACCCACAGTCTAACCACCTTATTCTAAATCCCTTGCAAATACACTGCATTGGGGGGCATCCCCATCACTGATTTCGGCAGAGCTCTGTGAGTAATATGAATTAACGGTCGCCAGAGTTAACCAAGGGAGGAGATTTTTTTTAAAATGTACATATCATCAATGTTTGCATCTTCCAATAACAGTAGAAGGGATGTACCCCTGCACTCTGATAGAACTATAAATACACATATACATGCATGTGAATTTGTATGCATTATGCTTCCTGATACATTTCTGGAGCTATGCCACACTCCTCTCCAACTCCTAATTGGCTTTGATTGATCATCCACTCTGTAAGGGCTGTATTCCCAGTTCTGTACGGCCTCGGTGCATGGATGACGTCTGAAAACCTAAGACTCGGCATGTGTGGGAGAGAAAAGTCAACAAATGCTCACAAGAAACAGAGAGCCTTGTTGAAGCGGCCATGGTGACCTAGAGATGTCAGGATTCCAAAGCTAGTCTAGAAAAGCTAGGGAAGAGGAACGGAACATGCAAAGTGGTCACAGGCTCGAGGGAAGGCATGACCAAAGAGGTGTGGGTTTTACCTAAGACAACAGTCACTTAAATGACCCGCCCTTATCAGATGCTTTTCCTCCAGCTCATCCGATCTTAAATTACTCAAAGGAGATGGAACCCTGCTCAAGCCACCACAGGCACAGCATTCCGTATTTCCTGTCCAATGGGGGACAGCAAGAGTTTATTCTGAAAGATGGAACAGAAAATAGGAAGAAATGCATGGAAAATGATAAGCGGATGCAGACGGAGGAGTGGGCGCAAGGGTTTACATGGGCAGGCGCCACACAAACCCCAAGGCTGTGATTTTTAAAACAGGAAATTTAGATTAAGCGCAGAGTATTGCCCTGTTTGAAAAATAGCAGACGTATAAATTAAGTTGCCAAGGAAGACATCAAAAACAAACAGTATAAATGAGTTTTAAGAGACAAGTCGACACTTTAATGGGGGCAGCAGGGATTTAAGGCGATAGTGACCAAGGAAGGAGATGGGCTGGGGACATTGAGAGGTGACAGGCACTGTGACAGAATGTTACCATCACTATTTTAATAGCATCCGCTCTGCACCGCTCTGCCAGTTCAGAGCCACTTAGAATGAAGAAGGCAGGTTATTGGATAATAGATCATCGGTTTATTAAAAAAGGGAGTGAGTGGAGGGACTTAATCCCTCCAGGGAGGATGATTTTCAAAATTTAGCTGTGGAGGTCAACCTGTCTGAGCCACTGAGATGCTTACATGAAAGTCTCTTTCCGACCAAATCACCCATCCTAAGCCTGCCTTCCCTTCTCTGGGCATCCCTCTCCGGGACTTTTCCTCTCCGACCACGCTGCAAATAACAAAGGTCACAGAATCATCCAGATTCCCGGCTCGCGAGAGTGTATATTTATGCCCAAGCAAATTAGTTTTACAGCCAACAAGAGAAATGGCCATTTTCTAACTGCAGAGCCCAGAGTGCCCCGCCGCTCAGGGTCCTGGTTTGGATGGCACCTGCCGTTTCATGGCTTGCGCACAGCTGGGGCCCAGAGGTCCTCACGCTTCCTCCGGACCCCTTCTTGGCCATTTCCCCCACCGCTGGGGTCCATTTCAAAAGAGAGCCTACTGAACCTGAAGACATCCTACCCGATGGATGGCCCAGCTAAGTGGCTCCATTTCAAAGGACGCCAAGCAGATTGGAGTAAGTAGCGAAACAATGGCGCACCAGGAGAGGTGGGGAGGTATTCTTTCCCTCACCCTTTGTAGTCCATCTGTTGTTGCAGGGAAGGGGCAATGTCGTCTGTGCTTTTCTCCTCCATCCTGGTCCACAGAAAGCACCTCGTGGCTTTTCTTTAAAATGTGTATATGTGAATTGAATGGAATCATATATTATTGAAAAACCTAGAGCAGTGGCTCTCAACCTTCCTCATGCCATGACTCGTTCATTCAGTTCCTCATGTGGTGGGGACTCCCCCCCCCCAACCATAAGATTATTTCATTGCTACTTCATAACTAATTTTGCTACTGTTATGAATTGGGGGTCGTTCGACCCCCAAAGGGGTCTCCATCCATAGGTTGCAAACTGCTGCCCTAGAGGGTAATTATCAGAAGAATTTGTGATGAGCTATCAAAAGGCGTTTCGATCTTTTGACTTTCCCTTGACATTTTGGTATGTGATGATCCACTAACTAGAAGGTCCACGAGAGTAGAGACCACGAACATCGTCTGTCCCACCATCGACTGCCACAAAGCAGGCCTTCAACAAGCACACATGGGACAGATGAACAAATAATCAGACCATCTTAGAATTCTTATTCAGTGGGCATGCCTGGTCACTCATGGTGGGGAGAATTTTAAACTTCTCCATTTATTACATTTACATTGTAACGAGCCAGTAAAAGGAAAGTATTAAGTTCACTGCCTGAGAATATGGCTTGCGATCAACTGAGCAAACTTGGCTGCTGGGTTGTTACTGTTGGTTAACCTTAAGCTAATTCCAACTCCTGGCGCCCCCAGGCGTGCGGAGGCGAATGCTCCTTCAGAAGCAGATTGCCGGGCTTATCTTCTGCGGTGTCTTGAGATGGGTGGGAACCACTAGGCACTACCCAAGGAGGCAAGTGGTTCAACAGCTGTGCCACCCAGGCTTTCAAGCACCCTCTACCCCACCAGGCACAAAGAAGCTAAGCGAGACTGCCCTTTTCTCCTGAGCAGCACACGGATACATAGAACCAATCTCATTTCACAAGGATCGCCCTGAGGAAAGCCAGAACCCCCACAGGGAGTACGAGTATGCGTGCTAACCTAGGGAGCCCTTGGATGGTGGGAATCGTTCATGTGCTTAGCAGCTATCCAAAAGGTTGGCGGTTCCCACCCACCCAGAAATGCCGAGGAGAAAGGTCTGTCTATCTTGTCCTGACACGTCACCCATTGAGAGTCCCGTGGTGCACGTTCTTCTCGGACACCGGTAGGGGGCCTGGGAGTGGGACCTGCCTGTCTTTGCAGCAGTGCTGTTGTGGATAGGTATGCATATACAGGGGTGCCCCTACATCTCAGAACCGAGAGACAGTGAATCTGGGGAGACAGACATGGAGAGGCAGAGAGAGACAGATACAAGTCTCGCATGAATACAACTTTCCCAGGCCTTTCGGCTTTCTCAGAAGCACTTCAACAGGCCTGGGAGAAGAGGCAGTCCTGAATCAGAACCTGTGCGCACACACTTCCTGAGGAAGGCTGACCGTTGTCCTGCATGACAGCAGGGACAGGTTCGTTCCTAGGAGGGCCAAGCAGCTCCCCGCTAGGAAGAGGATGTCCCGTGTTCTTTTCCAGCCCAGACCTAGCCCCATAGCATCATCTCGGGACTCACGCTCTCCACCTCCAACCAGGCCCTGCCCCACAGCCGGGCTCCTCCAAATATCCCTGGCGAGATGGTCCAGCCAGTTTGTGCGTTGTTGAGCGCATGGATCCTACTGCTGTTTTCCTTTGTTATGTAAGCTGAATTTTATCCTGGCTGAGGGAGAGGGATGCTGACAAATCTGATAAGCACAGGGGATACTCAGAGATAGCTTGGGCCTTTGCACCTCGTGAGGTGGTTTATGGATTCCTGCCCATGACCCTCCAAAATAGTGTTTAAATAAATACTAGTTTAAAACGCCCCACTGGTGTCGAGTCAATTTTGACCTACGGCCACCTCACACGCACAGAAGGGGATTTCATAGGACTTTCCAAGCTGCCACCTTTCAAAAGCAGCTCTCAGGCAATTCTCCTGAGCTACCTCTGTGCGTGAGTGTGTTCAAACTGTCCACCTTTCAGGTAGTAGTCATGCGCTTAAGCACTGATGCTGTTCCTTGATTCCCCGAGACCAGACACCATTCTGGGAGTGGCAGTGCCTCCGCCTGTTCCTTCTCTGACCTGCTCCATGGAATGGCCATTGGAGCCCTAGGGGATGCATGAACTGGGCAACTCCGGAGGTCAAATCTCTCCAGTTTTCTGATTCTCCTGTCATGCTGGGGGCACTGGTATCCACAGCTGCAAATCCTGTGTCTAGATATTGCAACTGTACAGTACGTTAGGTCCGATGTTCTTCCTTCTCTTCCAGGGAGCTTCCGTGGTCCCAGCTACCTGGGACGTAATCAAGTGGCCCCTCCCCTTGAAGATCCACACAGCAGCAACTTCAAACTCTAAATAATTACATATATATGAATATTATCAATTACCCAGTGGCAAAAAAGGGAAATTTTATTCGTTATTAGCCAATGAGCCTGGTCATGGTAAATACTTAATAGGTGTAAAGAAGGCTTTAAAACATCTGTATGGGAATACACGTACACACACAAACATTTTAACTGCTTGGTTTTAAGAGGCCCACTTCACATAATTTTAAAGAAGTGCTTTCCCTAGTTATAAAGAACAACTCTAAGAGCAGGGGAAATAGGGCTCAACTCTTACTTGCAATTTACCTCATTTGGATGCCCATTGGCAGACTATGGATGAAGGGATTACACTATAAGGACATTTTGCATTAGCACATGTAGGGGGCTCTCTGCAGTCGCTGTTGGAAGGGTACAGCTTGTTGGGAATCAGCACAGAGTCGATTGATTTTCACCATTAGGTTTTTTGACTTTGTCTTAACAGACAATTTCGGAACATTACAAAAAGCCTTAATTTGGTGCCATATAGTGTAAACCAGCTGTCTTTAGTTATTAAACTGATTAGTAAGTGGTTTATATTATTCTAATGGTTTCCATCATTAAAAGGAGGTGGAGGAGAAGGAGGAGGAGGGGAAAAATGGACTGAGTAAGGCTTCAAAGCCAGGCTGGTCTGTCAAAGCCTGGCGCTCGACAGGGGTCATGTTCACAGTATACAGCCAAGGTACCAGGTATACAGCCAAGGCTTTGCTGCAGAGGTGCACGAGCAAGGAAGCAAACAAAAAGAAAGTGTTGTTCCAAATACTGAACCATGCAATACATATTTTAAAAATATTTCATTCAGTAGCTTCTTGAAAATATGGTTGCAAGGCAGAGAGCAAACGAGGGCAACAGCCAACTCAAAAACCCACCGCTCATGGATGGCCATCCTGCCCCCGGGGATACACGTGGTGTCAAGTTGCTGACCGTGCTGTTGGCGGCCCAGTACATCGCCCACTACGCCCCTGGGGCTCCACAGGGAGGTGCCTTATCACCTGGACTCTCCCTGCTCTGCATCGGACTTTTAAAATGAGATCGCTGTCTGCCATCAATTTAGGCTATTTGGTTACCAGGCAAGTACGGATCCCGCCTCCTTTGCTACCCCCGCTCCACCCCGCCAGGAAAACCAAAAACAAAACACAACCCTCTGATGAGTCTATATGGAAATCTTTCTTGAGGTCAGGAAAAGGAATCACAATTTCCATGAAAGACAATATATATAATATGTATTCTCCCTCCATTAAACAGGAGGAACCCTGGTGGTGTAGTGGTTATGTATTGGGCTGCTAACCATGAGGTTAGCAGTTCAAAACCACCAGCCGCTCCTCGAGGAGAGGTGAGTCTTCCTACTCCCATAAAGATTTCCAATCTTGGAAAGCCAGGGAAAGTTCTACCCTGTCCTAGAGGGTCGCTATGAGTCAAAATTGACTCAAGGGCAGTAAGTTTGGTTTTGGAAAGGCCATGTATGAAAATGTCCTATAGGGGTGCATTCTTTGTTATGGTCAGAATGCAAAGCCGTCTTGGTTTTTGTATTCCACATATGAAAAGTCAAGTATTTTGTCCTCCAGTAATTGACTGGATACACAAACTTTGGGTGTAGCTACAAAGTGGAGTTTTCATCAGCAATGAGAGGAATTGAATGGTGAAGTCACAAAAAGACCTGAGGTTGTTTATAGTCAAATTGCTAAGTAAAGAAACTGGTCTCAAAAGGCTAACTGTGGAGTGTAGGACTCTAACTATGTGACTTTCTAGAAAAGGTAAAACTACATAGAAAATAAAATGATCAATGGATACCAGGGAAGGATGAATAGGTGGAGCACAGGGCATGGGGGGGGGGGGGGGGGGGGACAGTTGTAACTCTTCTTATTATACTGTAAGGGTGGAAGCTCCCATTACACACTTGTCAAAACCAGGGAGCTGTACAACATAAAGAGCAAACCCTAATGTAAACTATGAACTTTCCTTAATAATATATGGACATTGTTCGTCAGTGGGAACACAGGTGCCGTATGAGGTGTTGGTTGCTAGCCATGAACTCAGAAGTTCAAATGCAGCAGCTGCTCCACAGGAGAAAGATGAATCTATCTGCCCCTGTAAGACGTACACAGTCCTGCAAACCCTGCTGGTGCCTACAGGACAATGGAGCTCCATGGCAGCGGCTTGCTTTCCAGTTCGCATGTGCAGGGGAATGGAGGGCATATGAGAAATTGCTACATTGTACGCACAGTTTTTCTGCAAATCTAAAACTGCTCTAAAGTACAATGTATCAAAATCATTTCTCATGAGAAATAAACAACTAAAATTGATCCAACTACTAAATGGTTTTTTTGTGTGTATTTAAGATCAAGGACACCAAGAAAAGACACTAGTCTTTCAAGACTGGGCACGTTTTCTCCCTTGTATTAATCCATTTGTCATCATTTATGATTAATTTGGTGAGGCGTTTAATTAACATCTCTTTCTTATTTGACTGTAAGCTCCATGACAGCAAGTGTAAGCACCATTGTTTCTGTTCGACATGGTGCCCTCAGCCCATAACATGGCATGTGGTACAAGGTAGAGCCTCTGATGCTTGTTGATGAAGGATGGGAAGAAGGGAAAGGGAAGAGAGGGAGGGAGCGGAGCAGAGAAGAGGGGGTGGGGGGAGGGATGGGATAAAAAATAGAAAATGCTGCTTAATGGTTTGGCATTACAAGCATTTGCCTAATTTCTATCATGCAAATAGTTCAGACCTACTCCACTCAAACATCTTACATGTGCTATTTATTCACAAGCCTACAGAGAGTGGCTAGCCTTGAAAAAACACTAAGATAGGTCTTAAAATTTTATATCAACCATGTAATTGGACCCATCAAGGGAGAAATTGGTTTTCTATGCCTGGGAATTGGTGGGAATTTTATTATTTCTGAATTTGTGAAATAGCATTTAGTTGAAAAGTCCAATTGTGTAGGCTTATACACTTCTCAGGCAAGCTCCAGGTCTGAGCTGGTGATTTCTATACTCGTTGGGAGCCTGCCTTGGGGTCTAAGTAATGGAAACCGAAGGACCGGTGCTCGTTTACAAGCTGCACACCTCCCTGCAAGCACTCGGCACGGCTTCAAACGGACACGCTTAAAAGCTGTTGATTTGAGAAGGCGTTGGTTGGCCAATCCGTGCTCTGTTGGAACGGCACCCGCAGTAATTTTGCACTTCAAGGACTGCAAGCTTCAGACAGGAGGACCAGTGAAGTATCTCTAAGAGTCTGGGCGCTGTCTCTAGTGCAACTCTAGGTCTGGCTGGGGCCCTTCTCCTTTTTCAGATATTAATTGGGAAATCAAGGGCCCAAACCAGCCACAGCACATGGAGGGGCTGGAAGGCTTGTGGGGCAGGGTTAGAGGCTAAATCAACAGCTTCCAGAGGCAGGGGAGATGGAAGCAATGGCGCTTCCAGAATTTCAAAGTGGAATGTGGCATCCCTGGCTTCCCGCTCTTGAAGTAAAAACCGGTCCTTACAGGTGGGTCTTTGAATCTATCAGATATTTACAGGCATCTCACTTTCCAAGATGGTATGTAGTAGACTTAAGTGTCTGTAAAGGCTACAAAGTCCATTTTAAGTTTGATTTGCTCTGGGGAAAATTCCCTCTCGCTCAAAACAGGAGATGAAACCCTCTTAGAATACGGAGGACCTGCGAGCCAAGCTTGGGCCAGAGTTGTCTTTCTGCTTCTTGAGGGGAGAAGCACAGGGAGTGGGGACAGCGTGGTCGCTTGATAAGCAAACAACTCAGGGGAACATCTTGGCATGAATCAGCAGGGTCTCCTTTTCTTTGCAAACTTGTAAGTTCATTGCTAAAACACACAACTTTCTGGTTGCAAGAGCCTATGGTCCTTGAAGACAGCACCCCTCTGTTTGTCATCCACGTGCCTGACACGGGACTGCTGTTCCAAGACTGTCTGTTGACTTGAATTCGATTGTCTGTTGACTTGAATTCCCTCTCCACGCCCAGGAAGAACCGGCACCGCACTGGCTTCCAATCAAATCCTCCAGAGTCAGGAAAGTTAACTGCTGAAAGTGTCTGAAGGTGTCGTAGTTACATCATTCCATGTCAACTTGACGATATATGAAAGTGTAATGGTGGTATGCAACCTGTCACTCAGGTCACAGCCTGGTGGTGTCTCCCTAGGAACCTCGCCTTCTCTCTCTGCCTTACTTTCCTGCTGGCGCAGTGACCCTGGTTGCTGTGATGTGGCCACCGCCATTGGATCCACATGACTTTGCACCCACCAGCCTGTGACCTTCCTGCATTCTGTATCATTGCATGTGGCTGTGTGAGTCTGAAGAGGGACTTTTAGAGGAGTATCAGATTTATGGGCTTAATCTGGACTGGGCTGGGTTGTTTGCTTGATACATAATTGCTTCTTGATATAAAGCTTTCTCTTACACAGTGTCACTAGATTTGTTTCTGTAGTCAAACTGGCCTAACACAGAAGGCACAAAAAAATAAACAAACAAATAAATGGAATTCATCAGGCAGGGATGTTATGTGATTATATATAGTACTCAAAATACATCAAACCATAAACACATAAAACAGTGAATTTTGGGGCGTTAGAGCAGAGATCCAAAGCCCATCCGTAGACAATGGAACAATTCCCCCAGAGAGGGGCCACAGGGAAGGGATGAGTCAACCAGGGTGCAATAAAGAGTAGATGAAACACACGATATTCCTCTGCTTCCTTGAGGCTTCCTCACCCCCCACTATCATGACCCTAGTGCTGCCTCTCAATTCATACTAAACCGGAACATGTACACAGGTATAGATAAGAGATGGGAGCTCACGACACACGGAATCCAGGAACAGGAGTGAGAATAGTGATATCAGAAGGGTAGGGGGAAGAGGGGGAGAGTATGAGAGAAAGGGGGAACCGATCGCAATGATCAACACATACACCCCTCTCCAGGGGGAAGAACAAGAGAAAACACGGGGGAAAGGAGACAATGCACAATCTATCAAGGGGTTATGAGGGTGGGGGGAGATAGGGGAAAAAAGAGGAGCTGATACCAAGGGCTCAATAGAAAGTAAATGTCTAAAAGGGAATGAAGGCAACATATATACAAATTCACCTGATGCAAGCAATGTTATGGATTGGGACAAGAGTTGTAACAGTCCCCAATAAAATGATCTTTTAATAACAAACAAACAAACAAAACAAAACCCAAAACCAAAACACAGACATGCACACAATATAAATAAAGTATTAATGGTAAAATAAACCACACACACACACACACACACACAAAACAGTGAATTCTAAAATCAAATGACCAAATATATAGTACAATCAGGATTTGAACCTAGAAATGTGTGTCTTCTTAACCACTACCTTAGAGTTCTGATCCTTTTGAGCATTACTGAGTGAAGTCACTGGTTTTCTCATGTGTGGGAGCATATTAATTACTGCACAGATAATTAGTATATTAATTAGTCTATGTGTAACTAATTAACTCACTGCCATCAAGTCAATGATGACTCATAGCGACCCCCTGGGGGTTTCTGAGACTATAACTGCTTACAGGTGTAGAAAGCCCAGTCTATCTCCCTCCCTTGGAGCTGCTGGTGGTTTTGAACTGCCAACCATGCGGATCACAGTCCAGTAAGAGTTTATTAATTAGGCCATGAATTTCTCCTTCTGTGAGAAGTCTATTTACCCATTTCTACTTACTAGATGCCAGAACTGACTCTGCAGCAAAGAGCACCACCACTGTCTACTTATATTGGGTTTTGGGATTAAAAAAAATAATTTATAAAATTTAAATGTTAAAAGTATCAGCTAGGTTAATAAAAATGAGCTAAAGATGAAAAAGAGAAACATGAATAAGATATTGTTCCTGAAACAGACTGTTTGTTCCTATCACTTATTGAAGGAGGCCGACACATTTAATATTTTATATTTTAATTGTCCTTCTCTTTAAAGTGTTAAAATGCCCTGTGAAAGCATTCATCTGCTTTCCCAAGAGATTATGCGTGTTCCTCAGAACCATAGAGATTTACTAGCTCGTTCTGAGGAGGTCAGTGGATACTGACTAGTCCTCAAGAAAGATGGGGGAAGTAAGGCAAAAATCTGACTTTAGAAAGCAGAGCCTACTGAATCCCACCCATGCAGTGGACTGCATCATTCTATCAACCTTTCTGAAATAAAGCTTATGAGGGAAAAATCATATGCCTGGACTATCATACCTCCATTCATACAGAGAGACAGAAGGTGAGGAGGTTAGACTACTTTCTGGGGCCTCTTTTACTGAAACATCGTTTGTTCCCATCTGGCTCCAGCCTCATGTATGCATGTGGCCAACGTGACGGTGGTTGTGGGGCAGGGCCTTCAGCAGCCCGTCCAGTCTGAGAATCTCCACTCACCTTTCCTTATTAAGTCATTGTCTGAGACAGGAAGGAGACCGGGGCTCCTCCATCCTCATTTTACAGACCGAGTGACAGGCGTTAAGTGACTTGCGAAAGGTCACCCAGCCAGTCATTGCTAGGGATGAAAATAGAATCGGGGTTTGCTGACCTCTGTATCTCCTGCTCAAATGATTCAAGGGTGGGGGACGTGACTCCTGAGGTATAAAATCACACTTTGGGCTTTTGATTTTCTCAGCCTTGCACAGGATTAACTGAGACATTTATCTGGTTTAACATTTCTTAGACATACAAAGGCGAGGCTGTGGAACTAAGCATCCCGAAGGAAGAACTTGAACTTCCCCACTGACTAGCTACAACCTCATACAACATTGCGAGGCCCAGTGGCATAATGGTTACCGCCGGGCTGCCAATCCCCAGGTCGGCAGTCCGGAACCAGGGATAACTCCTCAGGAGAAAGCTGGGGCTACATACTCCCCCAAACAGCTACAGTCTCGGAAACCCACAGGGGCAGTTCTACCCTGTCCTAGAGGGTCGCTATGAGTCAGAATCGACTCGATGGCAGTGCGTTTGAGTTCTTGTCATTATAAAATGCGCACCTTACTACTTAGTATATTAACCTTTTTAATAGATGTAACAGTTGAGGTGACGAAGAGTTGGAACCAACTCGATGACAATGAACAATTGCACTTCTGAAAATCCTGTTATTCAGAAACGTTGGGATTGGGAGCTGTCCAAGGGGCATTGAAAAAGTTTGTGGCCAATTAGAATGAAAAGGTAGTGCGTTTTTGCTAAAAAATTTTTGAAGCCCCCTTACAAATGATGTTGAGGATGACACTTAAGATGGACACCCAAATCCAGAGGAGATGACATCGCGGAAGCGTGACGCTGCGCCGAGGATCAGGCCCACAGAGCAGAGGGAATGATCATATCCCTCTAAATGGGGCTCGTTGATCTCGCAATTGTGCAACACACCCGTTTGCCGGGCTGATTTGTGTCACCTTGCTGTGCATATTAGGCTTGGCATGGGCTTTATTTAATTCACAGACATACACTTGGGCAAAACTGTCACACACAAAAAAGAGTTGCTGTAATTACTATTTGTAGAGCATCTAAGACAATTAAATGCTTCTGATTACCCTTTTGTTTTTTAAAAACACAGAAGCCGAGGGTAAACATTTCTACACAGCCATTAGAGCAAAATGCCTTTTGAGGCAGAACCCTCTGAGTTCATTCTGCCTTATAAAAAATGTATAAAAGGGTAGCGCAGAAAAAGGCTGTGAGGCGTGACATGGTCTATCCTGTTGTGCATGCACGAGTTCGCTTTTACAAGATCAGAAGCAGAAGCGAAGATGAATACCATTCAGCCCAAGCCACATGCTTTGGGGTTCAGTACCGCATGGCATGGGGTCAGTGGCAGAGCCACGGAAAGGTGCACTCTTGGGAAAGCCACACAGTTAAAACATATTTGGGCCAACATGTCCCTTATCATCTAGGATGCAGACTCCATCGCCCCACCCTAATGTGAACAGGGAAGATGTTCATGTCATGATACTGTCAATCACAGTCACGAGTTTTGTTTTTGCCATGAATGTATACATGTAATGGTGATGCAACAGGGCCTCAAGTCAGATTCGGCTCTAGTAGAGCGGCTTCTGCCATGCTTGCGGGGAACAACACAAGAGCGAGAACCCCAGGAAACAACAGCAAGGTACCTCTTTATC
>NW_022111377.1:2310392-2314445 GCF_000313985.2 Echinops telfairi
GGTTGCATAGGCTGGTGTGCTTCTTCCATGTGGGCTTTGTTGCTTCTGAGCTTGATGGCCGCTTGATTACCTTCAAGCCTTTAAGATTGGGTTCATTTTTTAAAAGCGAAGGAGCCACACCATGGCTATCCAGTTTGCTCTCCTGATGAAGCAGAGTTAAGGTGTTTTTCCCACAACTTGTAAAAACCAAGTATTGATTTCACCCAATGATTCAATGCACTGAGCAAGAAAGAGACCTCAGAGGTCAAAGTAATCCCCCTCCTTGGGTTTAGCACCCGGGCTTCCTGGCTGGGGCCAGCGCTTTCCATGGTGAGTTGGGGGTTAGTTTCCCAGTCTCTGATGTCTTACACCTATACATTTATATAAACACAAATTTCTCATCAAAGAAATCGCAATAGACACCCCAGAGGCCTCTCTGAGTGGGAAAGTACATTTGGTTTCAAAAAGGAATTCAAAAAGGGTTGAGTGCTAATCAGGACCTACTTTGGCTTTAGACCTGGCCATGGACTGAGAGTTAAAACTGCATATGGTTTGGTCTTTTGATCTTCTGAAGGATGATGGATAAATGACTGTGGTCTAGAGCTCTTATAGACAAGTAATTCAAATGCATTAACTTAGGCATTAAAAGGACTTTATCTTAGAAATTACCAATACCATCCAACAGGATTATAGTCATTTAAAAAATGATGTGCTACTTTCTACAACAGCATGTGGAAAACCAAGATATGCTAGTGTCATCCTGCTGCATTAGGAGAAAGGGACCTACACGATTCATCTTCACATACCAGTTGTGAAAACATCAATGTCAGACAGCTTTCAAAGGAACATGGTACGAAATGGGGTGGGGGGGAATAAGTCAATATTTTTCACTCTATGATGGGATGCAGAAGCATACTTAATATAGATTCCAATGAAAATTATATTTTTAATCTTGCTGACACCTAGCAGCACCAAACGGGATTAACAGAGAAAACGAGTAACTCAAATCTACCTATATTTTCATCATCTACCTTAGCATTTTGTTCCCAAAGTCTATTGTGTTTCCTCTGCAGCTCCATCAAGTGTCAGCTCTGACTCTTTGAGTAGCTTTGAGTAATGGGATCAGCTAATGTTCTGTACATGAAGAAATTCCGTATTATTTGCTTCTCTAAAAATATGACTGTCTGCCACTGGAGCCAATCCACAGTGATGAATAGCTAAAGGGGCAAGTAGGTCTCTAAATTTACTTCATATCTGACAGCCCTTCACCAGATATAGATAATGGATGCCTGTGACTCACAAACATGAGTCCCTCCTATACATGCAGGCTCTTTCTTTACCACACTAGAGAGGGCAACGGTTCTTCATGGCCCACTACATTTTACCTTCCTCCTTTTCAACCGTTCAACAACAACCAAACATTTAAATGCCGTTAGTATTAGGTTTTATGCCATTGCTGACCTGGATATAAAAAAAAAAATTATTAAGACACCCATCCTTCTAATTCATTACGAATCCATTAGTATGCTGCTTATGACTGTGTTTGCATTAGTGTCACCAATCAAACTGAAGCTGGTGTGTGTGTGTAGTTATCTATACATCTCATTGTGTATACAACTCACTGAGAGCACTAACGGTTAAATTCTTGGTTGCTAACTGAAAAGTCACTGGTTCAAATCTACCAGCTGCTCTACAGGAGAAAGATGTGGTAGCTCAATTCTGCTAAGATTTACAGCCTTGGAAGCCCTATTGGGCAGTTCTGTCCTATGGCATCTCTATGAGTAAGAATGAACTTGATAGAAATGAGTTTGGTTTTTCTTTAAAAAAAATAAACCTCACAGGCCTCTGGATGGCTAATCTTCAGATGGGAAAAGATGAAAGAAGAAATCGCCACACTGTTATGCAAATCCAGTTTTATCTTCTAGGTGTGTAATGTGGATCTAGCCATTCAAAAATATTTATTAAGCCTTTACAAAATAGAAGCTGTGTGTAATACAATGGAAATACACTGGCAAAACCAAATATAGAGATTTAGTTAAACAAATGCCATTTATCTACTGATACAATGACTATCAAATTTGACATATTGGCTATATTCTTTGGCTGATCAGCGTTCCAAATTATATAATTTACACTAAACTCTATGTTCCATTGTAGGAATTTACAAAAGACAAATGGCTTTAAAAAATAATAAATTTTTTTGGTGAGATTTAAGATACATTTTTAGTTCACAAGAAGGACGGGAATGTCTGCCAGCCCATTAAAATTAGAAGTTAACTTTAAACAACAACAACAACAAACTCAGCATAACGAGCCACTCATCCAACCCCACACAAAAAGAAATGTTTGCTTGCATTGAAAGCACAACTATGGGTCACAGGTGAAGTCCTCTCTGGATTTACGACTTCACAAGAGTACAGTTAACCATTTCCTGACCCAATTATCTTCTGCTCTGAATTCTATGTTCGTCCTACAAGTTTTCAGTAATGGAAGACTAACCAAAATTAGGGGGAATTCCTTTCCTTTGGTTGAGATAATATCCCCGAGGCCACAATTCTGCGGGACACCAAAGTCCCAACTGGGTTCTGCTGGTTGAATTAGAGGGTGAGATTTGTTTCTTCAGTGTCACACAGGTCAGCAGGCCCCTGCTAGCTGGCAGGACGTTCTATAACTGGGATGGGATCTTCTCAAGAAACCTGGGTGGCCGAAATGCTGATGGGCAATAGTCTTTCCCATGGGTAAGGAAAGGGCTTTAGCAACAATGTTGGCAAGCTTTAAATAATCATCAAGTGTCTGATGGCATCAAACCCGAACTTGGTGTTATCAAAAAGAAAATAACTTGGTATCCCATCTAAAACTGCCCATTTTCCTTCATCACGCTACATATTTCCTGAAACTACCAGTTTCACTCATTACTACTCCTCTACATCTATTTTATCCTGCTATTTAACATAAATACTACTGACCTAGTTTGCTAGCAAGTACTAAAGAATAGTATTTTAGACTCTGAAGATATTTTAAAATAGCTTTTTATTATGTTCCACTTTCATTTCATGTATGGTGCTTATTAGAACCATGGTGTTTACTCTGAGCAGCATGTCCTTCCTAACCTGAGTGATTGTATTACCTTTTAAAAGATGAAGCAGGCGGGGAAACAGACACAGAATAATCGAGGCAAAGAAACATTTCCCAGCATTGGGTTTGTACTGAGTTGTGTCTGTCCAATTACTACCTTAATGGAAGCATCCACAATCCCTGCCCCTTCCAGGCTCATGATTGTGCATGCCAAGTCAGAAGCCAGTGCATTCTCTGACGGTGGAGACGCTCTACAGTCCGTCAAAACACCAGAAGAAAGGAGGAACCAAGGACCGACGGTCCCGCAAAGTGACACCGGGGAAGTCAAGGGCTTTGATTTCTCAAGATTACGCTTACAGACAGAAATCAACATTCTTCGATGGCTACCAGGCATGAGGGCACACGTGTGCATGTGTGTGAGTGTGTATGTACGCCACTCACTAGATAGCAGACAAGTGCAAATTACACTAAAGAAAAAGGCAATTCAAATACTGGGGGAAGTCAGTAAGTGGTCAAGGTAAATGGAGACATTGAGAGGTACACAGAATAAAGGACACCCTCGGTGATGTTATAACATCTATAATTTTGATATAACAACCAAAATATGTAAGTGGTTTCGTGGCTAGCTATGTATTGGTGTGGGAGGTTGTATGGGAGGTCATACATAGTATATAGTATATATTGTATATATTGTATGTGTGCACTGTATATATGGTATACACACTATACCTAAAAATGCACAGGTACCATATACTATATAGAGTATTTACTATATAGACGATATATCTACTATATATATTATACAGTCTATACCAGACATGGCATATGTGTTTATGTATGCAGTAGAGATGTAGTGTGTATGCACGCGCGTGTGCACACATACACACACACAGCGTATATAATGGAGCACTTGGGGGCACAGCTGCAGGATTCATAGACCTATTCAAACACTCTGTGAGACATAGTGTCTGGGCTTGAAGACTAAGGACTACAGTCCTG
>NW_022111377.1:2314733-2318530 GCF_000313985.2 Echinops telfairi
AAGAACCATGTAGGGGGAACCACTCAAATTCACTGAAAAAGACCAGACTTACTGTCCTGATAGCCTGGAACAGCAGTTCTCAACCTGTGGGTTGTGACCTCTTTGGTGGCCAAATGACCCTTTCACAGGGGTCCTCTAATTCATAACAGTAGCAAAATTGCAGTTATAAAGTAGTAACAAAAATAATTTTATGGTGGGGGGGGGTACCACAACATGAGGAACTGTATGAAGGGTTGAGGCACTAGGAAGGTTGAGAACCCCTGGACTGGAGGAACCTCAGAGAAAATTGCCCGAAGACACCCTTTAACCCTGAACTGAAGCCACTCCTAGAAGTCATTGTTCAAAGAATAGATCCCAAACCCACTCACTCCCGGTGAGTCGATTCTGATTCATAGCGACCCTAAAGGACACAATAGAAGTGCCCCTGTGGACTTCTGACATGGTAACTTTTTATAGGAGTAGAAAGCCTCATCTTTTTTCCATGAAACAGCTGGTGGTTTAGAACAGCTCACCTGGTGGCTTGCAGCTCAGCACACAACCACTATGCCACCAGGGTGCCTCTAAATAACAGGCTATAAAATAAACTATAACATTCATGAGCAAGGTTCTTCTTAAAACACTCACTTATGTGAGATCAAATAGGAATCATCTGTCCAGAGGCAGTGATGAGAGGGCAAAAAGGGCCTGGAGCTGGGGGGATGCAGATGGGGAAGGTGGAGTAAAATTGAGGAGAGTGCAGACACGTTGCAGGGATAACAACCATGTCACAGAACAATCTGTGTATAAACTTGAATGAAACTAATTGGCTGTGTAAATATTCACCTAAAACACAGTAAAATATTTTGGTTGTGTTTTTTATTTGATTCCATGTCTTGCAAGCCACAGGGGACCCGACCCTTCAATGCCTCCAGCTCAACATGCTGGCACATGCAGACCAGCTGGGGGAGATGGCCAGGACAGAGACCACAGTCGGAGGGAAGGAGTCTCAGGAAGCCAGGTCTGGCCAGAACAGGGCAAGCTGGTCCACCTCGGACTGAAAGAATCACTGCTGACATGCTTATCAAACGTTGCTCCCCTTTTCTGGCCACGTCTGTATCCACAGCATCATTTTAATTAATGAGAAAAGTCCATCAAATGTTAGCACCTCCCTCCCCCTACCATCTGATACATTTCTATATTCCCTGAACGGCCAATTAGTGATGGCATACGGGAGAATTAATCCTATAATAGGCACTGCCCCTAACTCCCCATGCACCACCTAGTGGTGATGATAATTATATTAATAGTAATGATGAGGCTGATGATGATACCCTGAATGAATTTAAAACACCTAACAGGCCATTTTAACAGTAAGTAAAACAGAACCTGTGCTGTTCCTCTGGAAAACATTTCCCTAGAAACATAAAGCGCACTTATTAATTTGCTAAGAATCCTTATGGCCTCTAGGTTAGAATGCAAGGCACAGATGTCTGTATTTTAAAAGAGATTGATTTACTGAGGATTTGAAAATTGCATTTTTCATGTCCATTGGCTTTCTGAATACCTTTAGTGAACCAAAAAAAATGTGCTTCTGAAGTCAGGGCACAAGCTTTTAGGTGCGGGTTACACGCGTGGAAATGCACTGCGTTTGACTTCTTTTGACTCCGTTCTACAGCTCTCTCTCACAAGTGCGCTCGCACTTGCCTCATCCTGCTTTGTCCAAACTTCTCTCACCGGACAGATGCCTCCGTGAAGGTCGACTGGTGCTGTAACTTTACCCCCAAAGAAACATCGCTGTTCGCTTCATTGTTTCTCTTTTGATCTTTAGTGCCTCACGGTGGTTGTGAGGATGGAGGGGACTGGGCACTGTTTCATTCATTACAAGCCGGAACTAACTTGCCAGCACCCAGTGGCAGCATCAGCCTGAGAGTGGATGGTGTGTACCCATTCAGCAGCGCTGTGGAAGAAAGGCCTGGTGATCTGCCTCTGTGAGATCTGTGGCTGTTAGAAGCAGGTTCAGACGGAAGCAAATGTGCAAGCAGTTAACTAAGAACTAAAGGGTGGCAGGTTCCAGCACACCCCAATGCACCTCAGTAGGAAGTCTTTGGCAATCTGCGCCCCAAAGGAAAACCCAGTTGAGTGCAGTTCTATGTGGAACATCCGAGATCATCGCAGGTCAGAACCAGCTCAGCGGCAATGAGTTTTGATTTGAAATGAACAGATACACACGTGCTCCGCGCGTGCATGCACTTATTCTTAGACCTGGGGAGATTCACACACATACATGCATGTCTGTGTCACGTATCTATGTTTATAATTATGACTTTCCATTGAGTTTCACCTCTCTTCAATTCTTGCAGTTTCTGATTCTCGTCCTTGCGTAACATGACCCACCACCTCAAATTCTTTCTGGATCCCTATGTAGCGATGATGTGCAAACGCTGTCCACTTCCTACGAGGACATTTTGAAGGAGCAGCTTACTGTCTTCATGGCTGACATGAATCATGACATGAGGAGCCTACTGAGCAAGATTTTCTTGAAAAGATATTGTTATCCCGTAAAAATACCACACTGGCTATTTTAAATGTGCTTGCTTTACTGCTTCATGTATATTTTAGAAGTGTAAAAGTTTAAAGGGGTCCTCTTGAAAGCCAGAAATGGATTTACTTACCCCCATGCAATAAGTGGGTCAGTAGACTGAAAGTACTACTTTGGGGTACCTAAAATATTTAGCATGCTTTGGGAAGTCTGTAGTTTCAGAATCCTCTGCGTTACCCCAGTCTCTTCTTGTCCAACAACCGGCCCCCTCTCTTCTGCTCAAAATAGGTGATCATCATAAGTCAACCACATTAATAAGATATCATTTCTAGTGCCTTGTGTGGGAAGTCTCTTTCTAAGGTGTATTACTGTCTGAGGTATTGATTTGTTTTCAAATGGCTTATGGAAACACACTGAGTTCCAATGGATCAGACACAAACCCGGGGTGTTTTGCCTCTACTGCAGACAGAACACAGGAAGATCCATTCAAAAGACTTCAACTCGTTTTTCCATCTACCACCTCTCTGATATAAGGAGGCAAGCTGTTTAGTGAGAGACTGAATCCTTTCACATCAGACAGACAAACATTTGGGATTCTCTTCAATCCTTGTCTAAGAACCAACCGCTTCTCATGTAAAGAAAGAAAGAAAAAAAAATCCTCGTCATTGAAAATAATTTTCCTTTAGAACCCTGTGAGTTTTGCCTGGGGAGAAACATTTTCCTTAGTTTGTAAGAAAGATTTATTGAATGTGGATCAAAGAAAAATTATGTGTATGAACTATGTGGACACTTGCCCCTCCCCACATAAGAATTTATTTCAGAGGATAGCACTGAATTTGCAGCTCAGGGAGAGGGACATGTGTGATCAGAGCACACGGGAGCAAATGAAGGGGGAGGAAGAAAGGGTGGAGCACATCCTGGCCCACCAAACCCTGAGGACAATATCCCTGCTCAGAGCAGCCAATGCACAGAAAGGACCATATGGGCGGCCCCACTATGAGACACAACATCCCTCACTGGCCCATAGCCCTACTGGGGACAGCACTGGAGACACAATGTGGGAATTCTGCCTGATCTGATCCCACCACACCGAGGCAAAACACTGGGGGCATAGAACAGAACAGCAAGGGGAACAGAGCAACAAAGTCCCCAGGGAATACCAAAAATAGACTTTGGGGCAAGGGCTTGGCATCCCATTGGACTTGACCAGAAAACACTCCTAAAGGCCAACAAATAGTCCTTGAACTATTTGCTTTTCTTTCTTGTTTTGTTTTTTTGT
>NW_022111377.1:2320464-2326317 GCF_000313985.2 Echinops telfairi
TCACTCAGAGGGTGGAAAGCCACCCTGCTCATCCCTCAATCTGATAACCATTATCCCCAACTGCCTTGGGATAAATTCATGTCATTAAGCAGTTTTTCTAATAACACTACCATAAAACAGGAATCGCTCTCTCTTGTTAGCCTTTCCAAGGATCTTGTTCCTCATTAATGGTTGCTAAGGCATCCAAGTGGCCAGGCATTAAACAAACAGCAAGGTGGTTAACATCAAGCTTGCAGTTCCTAAATCACAAGTAGAAGGTGCAACTGGATGAGACTAGCTGTTTGGGATGCAGCATTCTGGTCTTGTATAAGAACTAGCCATTGGTTGGTACACTCTGGTGAATGCCAAATGACCTCAAAGGCCATGCAGCAGGATCATATGGGCTCCCTTAGTGCTTTCTCCTTCACCAAACAGAAACCAAGGTCACCATGGCCTCCTCCTTTTCTGTAACACGGATGCTCTGCCTAGGATGCTACCTCGGACCGCTGTGCTTCCGTTTCTACCCTGCTAGTCAACACAGTCACTCACCAGCCTTGAGAACAGCACTCAAGCAGAAGTCTAGGGAAGGTTTGGTTCAGGCTTTGGTCCAAGATGGGCAAGTGGAAATACTGCCAGAAGTATAAACTGTTGAGCGTGGTTTCTTCCTAAAATATATTTCCGTTGTTGTTCCTCTCGACGGGAAAGAGATGGACAAACAGAAGGAGATGCTCAGATGGAGAACACTTGCTTGCAATGCATCAGGAGAACCACATGCCCTGCGGTGCACTGGATGACACGATGCATCTCGGAGTGAATCAAGGTGTAGATGGGTGACTTTGAGACAGATTAAATTGCAAAGTGCCAAGAGTCCATTCCTGCTGGCCCTGCTCTCTAGACAGCCTGTGTTTGCTCCAGAGGCCGGTATCAGTAAGTGTCCTTTCAAAGGACGGAAAAGGACGGGGTGGAGAAAGGGCAGGGACAGGAATTGGAACAGGAAAGGAAAGGAGAAAAAGTCCGAAGCACCCACATCTAATAGTTGAGGGAACATAGCCAGACGAAACACTAACAAGGTCAAAGGTTAAAAAGCTCCTAGGAACTCTGGGAGAGGATATCATGCTACCTACGACGCAGCCAGCACAACCCTGGGGGTAAAGCCCGCAGGAGTGAAAGCAGAGACGCAGACGGGCATCGGTCAGCCAGTGCTCCTCGCTGCCCCATCCCCAGCAGTCAACAGGCGCAGACAAGCGGAAGGTGCACCGGCAAGTGAATGGACACACAGAATGTGGTCTCTACCCCCAGGGGGAGAGTATGAAGCTGTAAAGAAAACAGCGCTTCTGATACGTGCCACAGCATGGATAAACCTCGAACACATATGCTGGGCAAATGCCTGGGTACTGTACGATCTCACTTCCACACGAAATAAGCACATGTACAGAAACCAAGTATCTTCGTGCTTCCCAGAAGTGGGAGGGAGGAGGAAAGAGAGAGTTTATATTAGAGAGCAGGGAACTTATGTTCATGGTGGCTGAATAATTTGTTTTAAAAAGTGCCCAGAAGAGTTATACAACTTGAAGAATGTGATCGATGTCATGGAAGTAGACATGTGGAGACTGTTGGTGTATTTTCTGTTGTATATATTTTCACCACACAAATCTTTTAAGGATTAAAAAACAAACAAAACAAAAAAAGAACAAAAATCACAAACTGGTGAACCGACGCTCAAATCCAGCTTTGGCATTGCTCATAAAAATGGCATCTGTTGCCAACATCTAGGCCTTTTCTCTCTCCATGAAATCTAGACTTCTTAGAAAACGGAAACACTCTGACACACCCAACCCACATGCAGTCTTGCAGCTTCTAGACACCACCTTCCCACGAGGGACAGTCCGTTAGGTTTGCTGTGACACCCACTCTAGACCCTACGTGCATCGCCTGCCAGGCCTTTTATGGGCATCTGACTTGGCAACTTTGTAGCTGAGGCCAGTCACTCACTCCCCGGAGGAAACCGTACACTGTGTGCCAAGTAGATCCCTGAGCCGCAAAGGACACTGGGAGTTGTGGCAGAGCTGACCACTAAATGGAAACTAGGAGAGTCTTACTATAAACCAGGCAAGAGCCCAATTCAAGTGGGACATCCGGAAGGGCTTCATTTCCTCTCGAAGCCACCGGAACTCGCCGGGGGATAATCTTTCAGGGAAAACAGAGCAGTCAGGTTCTCCTGTGTTAGGAAGAGATTCAGCCATATGACGTTCTGTAAGAGTGTTGAAGGGAGATTTAGAGGGGAATCTCGAATTGAGAAGAAGCCAACACACCAAGTAGCCACTATCCCCGAGGAGTCAGAAGCCCTCAAAGACGTAAATACAACTGTAGCTGTGACTCGTTTCCCCGCTCAGAGATTCCTTGCTTCCTTCCATCACGATGACAAAGCACAAGCAATGATCGTTGGTCCCAAGGAGTATTCATTATGTAATTCACATTAATGATCTCATCCTTGCTTAAAACATCGACTTCAGATGCTCTGAAGATGCCATCCCAGGGGGTACTGGTCCCTCGTTCCCATTCTATAGTTCCACGGAGAGGAATGTGTTTTTTTGAGATTACTACCAAGGTGTCAAGATGGCCAAGTTCTACATAGAAATGTTCTCTGTGGCCTAAGTCTGTCTTTAAAGTGACTAGCACCCTCTCAAAATGCTCAGGGCACTACTGATGATGTATGCAGACATAGACGGCTCACAAGCATTTTATGTCAATTCTTTGAAATAAGATGCCCTGTTACTCATAAAGGAGCCCTGGTGGCATAATGGTTACACATCGGGCTGCTAATTGCAAGGTCAGAGGTTCAAAACCACCAGCTACTCCTTGGGAGAAAGATGAGCTTTCTACTCCCATAAAGAATCACAGTCCCGAAAACCCACAGGGGTAGTTCTACTGTGACCCAAGAGTCCCTGTGAGTCAGTATTGACTCAATGACAGGGAGTTATTTTATTTTTGATTTTAATGACGGCTAATCAAAATGCTGGCAGTTCTAACCCACCAGTCACTCAGAAGGTCAAGCATATGGTGGTCTGCTTCCGTATCAATTACAGCCCTGAAAACCCTATGGGCAGTTCTACTCTGTGAGACAGGGATTGCCATGACTTGGCTTCGACTAGATAGCAACATGTAACAGTGCTCTAGCCAAACAATAAGGTGATACTTACACCAATGCTGTCTTTGAGGGGGGTTTAGGTTTTGGCCTTTAAAAAGAACATGATAAGCCAGACAGCATAATCAACCAGCAAACAAACCAACCTCCCTGCCAGCGAGTCAATTCTGATCACGGCGACCCTATAGGACAGAGCAGACCTGCCCCTGTGGGGTTCTGAGACTTTAGCTCTTTTTTTTTTTAAATCATTTTATTGGGAGCTCTTTCAGATATTACAACAATCCACAATCCATAATTCAGTTAGTTCAAGCATAATTATACAATTTCTGCCCCCATCAATTGTAAAACATCTTCTTGAACTCTATGAAATCAGCTCCCCTTTATTCCCTACCCCCTAGGAGCCCCTATTATTATATTATAGATCACTACTCCTGTTACCGTTTATCTATTTTGGATTTCATGAATCAAACAATCTTAATTATATAAACGAACATATACAGGTCTACCAAGATTAATAAGGTAAAGCTAAGACCATAATAGTAAGGGAAAGAAATATTAAAGAACTAGAGGATAGTAGTGTGTTTCATCAGTGCTGTACTGCACCCTCGATATACCATCCCTTCTGTGTGGCCCTTCTGTGAGGGACTGTCCAATTATCTAACAGGTGGACTTTAGGTCTCCACTTTGTCTCTATGCTCCTTCATGTCAATTTGATTACTTATTTTTGAACTTCTGATAACTATTCCCATCGACACCTCATGATCATACAGACTGGTGTGCTTCTTCCATGTGGGCTTTGTTGATTCCCTGCCAGATAGCCACTTGTTTAACTTCAAGCCTTTAAGACCCCGATGATATATCTTTTAATAGCCAGGTACCATCAGCTTTGTTTTAGAAAGCCTCCTCTTTCTCCTGTAGAGCAATTGGTGGTCTTGAACTGCTAATCTTGTAGTCCAGGTTCTCTGGACAACATAATACTGTGTAAAAGAGTCTGCAAGTGGACAATGAGCTCCAATGTCAGGCAATGCAAAATGCTGTGAAGAAATCGGAAGGTAAGTCGGAACTGGAGAACAAGTGGGGTTTGATATTACAGAGAGCACGCTAGGCAGACTTCTCTGAAAAGGTAGCCCCAGAGCAGAAACCTCAGTGGAGCGAGGGAATTGTGAACTGAGAATTGCTTAGTTGCAAGCCACGAGGCAGCAGTCTGAGGAAGAGAATTTTAGGCAAAGGGAAGAGAAAGCACTGTCTCCCTATTGGTGGCACACATGGTTCAGCACTGGGCTGCTAACCAAAAGTTGGCAATTCAAATCCACCTCGAGGTACTTTAGAAGAAAAGACCTAGTGATCTAGTTCCCAAAGGCCAGATCCCTGAAAACTGCACGGCGCACAGACCTACTCTGGCACACACGGGGTTGCCGTCAGTTGGTTCCTCCGCCACAGCCATCGATCTTTAACATTTCACCCTGTAACAACATCAGACCTTAGAACCACTTTTAATTGAATCTTTGGAGCTATCAAACCACATCTGCATATAAATGCACTTGTTATCCACTCCCTGAATATTTGCTGAGCTCCTAGTAAGGCCCAAGCTAGAAAGGGAGACAAATGTCCTGACATTACTCATCAACCACACATGTGCCAGCACCAGGCTTAACTGAATGTAGCCAAGGCGACCAGCGAGATCTCAGGCCACTACAACAGCCATGTGACAAAGACACTGTGATAACCCTCATGGTCAAGAGGAAGAGAATGAGCTCCAGGGAGGTCACGGAACTTGACCTTCCTAGTTACTTTCTGGTGAACTCAGCTGTGAAGCGTGAGTTTATTTGACCCTAAAGCCTATGCTTTTTAATAAATAGCTGACTGTACAACCTCGTGTAATGTGTCAATAAAAATGTACCAGAGTTGCATTCACTATAGCATCAACATAGACATTGTGCACGCTGGGAATTGAAAACAGGACAGCTCAGCCATAAACGTAGTGGAAGCCATCAGGGCAAACATTACATAAGAGTTAAACCCTGAATAATGAATAGAGCTCAGAGACGAAAGGGGCATCGCGGTTGGCTGTGGCCAAACATGGCTTTTTAAATATTGATAAATGGTGTTGTATAGCTGAAGGGAAGACTATAAGGGGAAGTTGCTAGGAAAAACGTTGGGAAAAAAGCACATTGGAGCCACTGTTGGCTCTGAAGCGTGAATGTCACCCTGCGAGCAAGGGGGAGGGGACCTGGAGAATGTTAAGTAGGGAGCATGATAGAACAGGAATTTCAGGAGAATCGGAGGCTTTGCTGTGGAGAAGGGGAAGCTGGCTAGAGGGGTTATAGGAATTGTGCAATGCGATGATGCATCTGGGCATGATGCCGAGGAGATAAATTTTAACTATATTCAGGAAGAGAAAACTAACAGGCCTGAGGCTTTTATGGGCTGTTAGTACTGCGGGAAAGAAAGGAGTCAGGCATAATTCTGATACGTTCACTGAGTGGTTTTAAGATCTTCGTGGAAAAACAAATGAAGAAGGGAAGGGAAAGTTTTCAAGTTCGTTCCAGTTACATTGAATGTGGCTGCGGATGGGACAATGAGCCTTTCTGGCACAGTGGTTATACATTGGCCGGCTAACTGCAAGGTCAGCAGTTCAAAACCACCAGTCGTTCTGCGGGAGAAAGATAAGTGAGGCTTTCTATTCCCTTAAGACTTACAGTCTCGGAAACCCACAGGGGCAGTAGTTC
>NW_022111377.1:2327650-2329124 GCF_000313985.2 Echinops telfairi
GCAGTAAACTAGATACATTTCCCACAGGATGACATTAAATTAAAATTATTCCAAGCAAGGGAGAAATGATGCTTGGTCTGAGGAGGTTGGACATTTTTCGGTTGCATCATGTTGGTGAAAAGATACGTTAGCCAGTCAGAAAGGATGCGTCCCTGCTATTTAGATAGCACAGCTAACGTTCTATAACGAAGTTTAAATTACAGGATCGGATGCTGCCAACATCACACTATGCTGTGAAATACTGGGAAAGCTACCTATTTACCCAGGTGGTCATATCTGACCTTGAAATGCCCTCCAGCTTTGGCTTCTGTGATATAACACTCTCCTGGCAACCCTCCCACCTCTTGAGTTCACTCTTCTATCTTTTGAGTTGTCTCTTGGGCTACTCTGCTTCCTCTTCTCAGCTGGTAAATCTTTACACATCCAACCCATGATTAAAAGTATTCCTACATCCACATATAAACCGATTCCCCAACCCACTGCTCTCATGTGAATCCTGACTCACGGTGGCCCTATGTGTACAGAGTAGGACTGCTCCATCGGAGTGTGTTGGTTGTAATTTTTAGAGAAACATACTGCCAGGCCTTTCTGAGGTGGCACTACCAGGTGCACTTGATTCAATAATGTTTTAGTTAGTAGTTGTGCGAAAATGAAATTGCTTAAGCAGGCTCTTCTATCCATTTGCTTATAATTCACACCAAGTGATGGGGTGTATAGAACTCTAACTTGGTAATTGGTCAGTTTTGCCACTAGGCTGTGCATAAGAAAGTGATCTTAGAAGAGGAGGGAGAGAATCCCATGACCATCAAGGAGGAAGAGCTGTCAGCAGAGCATGTTCTAGATCCCTGCCTGAAGTGGGGGAGACCCTAGAAGCCAAGCCACATTGAGATCAGAGGCACCAGAGCAGAGGAGCCACAATGCCTAGATTAGAGACCATAAGGCAGAGCACTGGGCAGGTTTCTTGGGCAGAAGATGCCAAAGGACCACATGGCCGAGAAGCTGATGATAGAGACTTGGATGCTGGCTGAGGAGAGGGTGTTACTGTGGACCAAAGACTGTATCGGTAATACTTCATGATCCTGACTTGTGATCGCCTGTTCATTTCTTTTATAACTCCCCATAATTGTGACTGTCGTCTGTGAGTTTTGTGTTGCCTTTGCAACAGATTATTGAGCCCAGCATAGAAGTAGCATGCTGTGGGAAGAATGGCTGCTGTCAGGATAAGGATAAACAAAGGATGGAGTGTGCAGACATGCCTGACCTCTGTCTGGTGGTCACCAGGCTTCGACTAGTGTGGAGATGGACTCTCTTTCTCTGTACAGAAGCTAAAGGGCACGAGATGGGGCTCCCCTGATGTTTCCCCAGCAGAGGAACACAAAGGGTTTTCACCACTCAAGGACCTGTATGAAGACATGCTCACAATTTATATCTTCAGCCCACAACCTTGCTCGTGAACTCCAGATCTATGCATCAA
>NW_022111377.1:2330773-2354418 GCF_000313985.2 Echinops telfairi
AAATAAAATCTGAAGGGAAGCCATGCCAAAATTTATGGAAAAGCAGATTTTTCTCCTTCAAAAATATTATTAAAAATACGAATGCTTCTGTGACTTATTGCCAAGTGTATTTTATAAGCTCTCTGCTACTCCAATGAACCATACTGTACACTGTGATGAATGGGGGCTGGTAATCATTTTTACTGAAGCTCACGGCAGCCCGTGCGACATACAGGCGGCTCTCTGGTCACAAGCAGATTCCTTGCCTGCATCGGTCTTACATCAAATTTGTACGTACATCGGAATGGTTAGTCCAGTCCGTATCAACATCGATGTGTCAAATATTTGTCTTTTTAGATAGTGTACACAGTATACCTGTCTATGCATTTGAAAAAAACATTAAAGAAGTACTTCTAGACACACTAAAACATATTTAACATCATAATACAGCAGTAATCATAGAGTCTAGATGAGCAATTCAAAGTAGTGCCTGTTTGTTATTATGAGCTATTGCATATGCCTCATGTTTAACGCCTCCTAGGCATTCGTTCCTAATCCAGGTTGTCCATGTGTCAGGTATACGTGGGGCTGCCTGGACAGGTACTGAAAAAGCTGAAGGTATTCTGGGCGTACATTCATTTCTTCATAAATCTCACAGGTCCCTTGGCATTTCAGATAGTTTCTCCTGCCTCAGACACACACTATAGGTCTTGAATGATGGGAATCGTGTATGGCTGTCCCATTCTCTGTCCCCAAATTCTCTGACCACAGTCCCACACCGGGTTTCCTAGTGTACAAGGGGAGAGGGGCGGGGCTTTAAAATGTTGATGGGGGAAACATGGAATGAAAAGATAAAGGAAGTTTTAAACCAAACACAGTTTAACTAGTCTCTTCAGGGACTGTACTCAAACTGAGGGGATACAGGAGGTGTGGGAGCTTGCCTGCTCTCACCCCCTGGACTTGGGCCCAGTTAGATTCTCGCCCTGTGCAGAGCCAGGCCTCAGACAAATCTGTGCCCCACTAGTTCACGAAACTGCTCTCATAGAAAGAGCACAAAAAAGCCCCAGTCCACAGGGATAAAAAAACACTCAAATCAGATAGAATACTTTGAATGGGGCCTTCATAATTTTCCCAGAGAAAACAGTACACTCATTAAACATGTTTGTACATCTCAGGGCTGGTCTGCCTAAAACAGGAAAAATGAGAGAGCCTGGGGCACAACTCGCCCTTCTGAAAGGATGGATGGTCATTCCGGTATCCCTGGCTCCTTTTTAACCTTCTTTCTTTTCCACCTTTCCCTCCCTTCTTCTATAGACTCTCTTCCCTGATGATTCCTTCTTCAAGGGCACTCAAACGTCACTGCCTTTGAGGAGTGACCCTATGCCGACTCATAGTGACCCTCTGGGCAATTGTCCCTTTGAGTTCCGAGACTGTAACTCTTTACAAAGAGTATAACGCCCATCTTTCTCCTGTGAAGCAGCTAGTGGTTTTGAACCGATGACATTGCGGTTGGCAGCCCAATGTGCAACCACTATGCCAGTAGGGCTCCTTCTTCAAGGCCGACGAGTCTTTCTGTTTACACTGACTGGGGTGTGAGGTATTAGGAAGCTGAGACACCAGTGGAAGTGGCAGGCCAGGCAGAAAAGTCAGTCAAGTCTCGTACATGAAAAAGATCATAAATCTCTCTTCAAAGGGCTGAGCCGCTAAGTACACGGGAACCTGTGCCCTCAAAGACAGGGACGGTGATGATACATGAGAAGTCCACGGCTTTTAGTGGCAAAGAACATTCTACTCCTTGGCAACTTTCTCTCAGGGCCAAAACTCTTCCATGGAGTCCTTGCAGGTATAAGCGGTTCATTGGTTCAGCTGCTAACGAAAAGGGTGAGGGTTCAAGCCTACGCAGAGCCCCTCAGAAGAAAGGCTCAGTGATCTATTTTGGCAACTGAATGAAAAGCCTATGGAGCCCAGTTCCTTACACATGGGGTCACCATGCGCGGTCACTGACTCAACGGCCACTGGTTTTGTTTTGCTTTGTTCTTTTTAAAGCTGTCCCATACTTGCTTTGCTCATTCCAAAACAAAACACACTTGGAACGGGGGATTCTTACTGCCATCAAAAGAGAAGAGCAGAAGGGGAGTGTATCCTTTGGATTCTGAAACCCCAAGATATAACCCTCTTCCATTGAAGAGACAGAGAGACCTGGGAGGTCAGAGGAGTGGGGAGGAAAAGCAACAGTAGAATGAAAAGCCAAAGCACACGTGAAAATGGAGTAAGTAAAACTGACTGCCTTCAGGCAAGAGCTGGCTTTCAGAGAAGGGTGTCTTTTGGACATTTATCAACATGCTAAAGGAGCTGCAAAATACTTACTCAAACATTGCGAGGCTAAAAGGCCCCCTAGGTGAGAGAATGAACGTCCGAGAGAGTGTGCCTCTGGACACACCTGAGAAGAGGCACTTCAGGCAAAAGAACTGTATTCTTAACATTTCTGAAACTGACTTGTAACCTGTTAACTTCCCTCTAATCATGAATAGTGTCTTTTGAGTTCTGTGTGGCCATGGCAACAGATGATCAAACCAATCAAAGAAGTAGAGGGCGATCCCAGGGACTGTTGGTGTCAAAATAGGCTAAAGAAGGTTGGAAGGTAGAGGCATGTCTGATCCCTGCCTCACAGGTATCAGTCTTGGGCTAAAGATGGTGAGTCTCCTCTCCCACCATTTTAGCAATTGAAGGGGGCCAGAGGTAGCCCCATGGCATTCTTATAAGCATCTACAGACACAGCATGAAAATAAAGGGGAAGCCCAGACCTACTTCTGTTCAGAAACTTACAGAAAATATTATAAATCACTAATTTGCAATAGACATAAACACATGGGAATTTCAAAATGAAAACATAAGCCAAAATTTTGTAACAAGTGACAGCACTCCTCAGAGGACAGTTCTAGAACCAAAGAAGGAAATGATTCATTGCCTCATTAAAAAATATATTATTATTAAAAGATCATTTTATGCCTCCCTCATTCACATTGGGTATGGTTTAATTCTGGGTCTTAGATGCCTGATCCCATCAACACCTCATGATTACACAGGCTGGTGTGCTTCTTCCATGTGGGCTTTGTTGCTTCTGAGCAAGATGGATGCTTGTTTATCTTCAAGCCTTTGAAACCCCAGATGCTATATCTTTTGGTAGCCGGGCACCATCAGCTTTCTTCACCACATTTGTTTATGCACCCATTTTGTCTTCAGTGATCATGGCAGGAAGGTGAGCATCACAGAATGCTGGATTGTTAGAACAAAGTGTTCTTGTGTTAAGGGAGTACTTGAGTTGAGGCCCAATGTCCATCTGCAACCTTAATTCTTAACATATAGATATAAGTGCATAGTTTTATTCCTCTCTCTCTCTCTATATATATATATATACATATATATTTACACATGTACATGTCTATATTTAGGCTTCTATAAATGTCCTTTGCCTCCTGGTTCTTTCCTCTATTTCCTTTTTACTTCCCTCATGTCCCACCATCATGTCCGGCCTTCATTTGGGTTTAGTAATTCCTCCCTGCTGCATTGCCCTTGATGGAGCCCCACTAGGCATCCTATGACCTTCCTTCCATTGATCTTAGTTCACTTGTTGTTCCCTTATCCCTGAGTTGGTTCCCCCCACCCTGCCCCCATTTCCTTTCTTCCAGCTTCTCCCATATCCCTCCGGATCCATTGGTCCCGTTCTTTTAATCTCTGAATTATTTATTCTGCCTATCTAGATAGACATGTAAATACATTAACAATTGGACACCCCCTCGCAGAGGGGTCACAGGGAAGAGATGAGCCAGTCAGGGTGCAGTATAGCACCAATGAAACACACAACTTTCCTCTAGTTCTTTGGTGCTTCCTTCCCCCCACTATTATGACCTCAATGCTACCTTACAAATCAGATTAGACCAGAGCATGCACACTGCTACAGATAAGAGCCTGCAACACAGGGGATCCAGGAGAGCTAAACCTCTCAGGGCCAACAAGGAGAGTAGAGATACCAGGAGGATTAGGGGAGGGTGGGGGGAGAAAGGGGGAATCTATCACAAGGATCAACCTAGAACTCCCTCCCATGGGACGAATAATGGGAAAGTGGGTGAGGAGCAATGGAGGACGATATAAGATATGGAAAAAATAATCTATAACTTATCAAGGGTTCGTGAGGGAGGGTGGGTCGGGGAGGGAAGGGGAAGAAATGGGAAGCTATCAGGGGCTCAAGTGGGAAGAGAATGATTTGAAAATGATAATGGCGGCATGTGCAAATGTGCTTGACATATTGGAGGAATGTATGAATTGTGATAAGAGATGTAAAAGGCCCCAATAAAAGTATTTTTTTATTAGGTTATTTTTGGGGGGGCCTTACAACTCTTATTACAATCCATATATCAATGGGATCACACATATTTGTTCATATGTTGCCATCATTCTTTTCTAGACATTTACTTTCTATTGAGCCCTCGGCGTTAGCTCCTCTTTTTTTCTTCCCCTCCCCGCCCACCCTCATGACCCCTTGATAGATTCTGAATTATTATTATTTTCATATCTCACACGGACGTTGATAGAGTCTGAATTATTATTATTTTCATATCTCACATGGACCGCTGTGTCCCTTCACCCTAGGTTTCTGTTGTTCTTCCCCCTGGAGGGGTGTGTGGTTTTGTGTCCATCATTGCAATTGGTTCCCCATTCTTCCCTTCCTCCCCACCTTCCCCCTACCCTTCTGGTATCATTATTCCCATTGGTATTAACCATCTATTCAACTTACAGGCATTGGAAGACATAAGCACTAACATTACAGAAATGCAAGAAGAAGAAGGATTTGGTTAGTAATAAGCTTATTTCAGACCTCTTCAGTTTAAGGTCAAGTTTAAATTCTCATTAGCTTGCAGTTTATTTAAATGAGGACTACAGTGATTTAAAAGCCACTTCCATTATCCTGAAAGTATATGAGCATGACCAGGAAGCTACAATGACATGTTTACCTGCTGCTCCTAGATTTACAGCCAAAAGATATGTAAGATTGCAAGAACATGCATTTATTTACCAATTTGGCTGAATTCTTTGAAAAGGGGCCCCACAGAGAAAAGTTGTGCACACCCCCAGCTTGGCTGACTTTCAAATGTAGGTTGCCTTCAATGAGCACATCGAAGCTGGCTTGAGAGATGGCCACATTTCCCGCTTTGATTGTTAACTGCTTTTATTTTCCATTTTATTTAAGATACTTAATTTGTTTTTGGTGATTTACTCTTCTTTGTAATTAGATGCAGCGATTAGTGAGCATCTTTTCCTTGGCAACGCAGTTTTGGTTTTTTTTCCCCTTGCACAGAAATGAGCTTAAGTCGACATTACAGTTGCCACTCACTAGAAGGATTTGTGAAGGGGAAACCCACCAGCTAGATCCCCCCTCTTCTGTTTCAAGTAATGCAAATTAGAGGTAAGACAAAGAAAGAAGTAATTAGTGCAGGGAGGCAACAAAATGGATATTTTAAATGCAGAATCCATTCACAACACAACTCTTCTCCTCCAGAGAGCTGTTCTAATAGATTACCTTGCCGAAATGCATTATTTAAACTGTAGCTGTTTAGAGGTAGGAGTAAATGCGTCTCCTCTGCATTTGGTGCATAATGTGTTTCAAATGAATGCAGGTCAATATGAGGCTACTTATTTGTCTTTGCAAAATTAGATCTGGTATCATTACAGAGGCAGGAGGAGATAAAAGGAACTATTAATACCTTAGAATGAGAGGCCAGTGTCCAAACACACTAGCGCGACAGTACAGAGTACATACGGGAAAGCATTAAGACCAATTGCGAATACTCAGGGGGAAAAATGTTAATAGCCTCATGCTACATAGCAGTTAAAATAAATGCAACCTTTATCACGAGAGAGTTACACAAGTGGTTTCAGCACTTTCTTCTTGCGTCTAAGTGTTGGTCTCATATTTTGTAAGAATTCTATTTCAAAGTGGTCCTGTCAGGATGATGAATGTGAAAACCTGGCCTTTTCTACTGGGGAGTATCACGTGTCTGCCTCTGACACTCTCTTTTCCCTCCTCTCCACACAAAAATTTTACTACAGCCTCTTTTTTTTCCAAGTTGAAAGGCAATCAGGCCTTTTCCCAAGCTGAAAGGCCGTTTCCAAGTGACAACTTCTGTCACAGTTAAAATGTGAGCAGGAGACATGGATGCTTACACGCCTCTGTGAAACCTCGGCTGCCCCTCATCCCTGGGGGTCATGGATTAAAATGTCCCTGGGCTGTATCCTGGCTGCAGGCAGACCAGCCCAAGTGAATGGAGGAGAGAGGTCCAACGTGAGAGAAGAGAAGCCCAGAGAACAGGCTGCCACAGACAGGACCGCGCTCTGCGACATTGCTTGGTGATTGCAATGTCTTGAATCTAAATAATATGTTCTTAAATTAGCCAGCATGCACTCAGACCATTGGCTGCTTCCGTACCAAAACAAGGACACTAATATTAATTAACCTACCAACTCCAGTAATGAGTCTGTGAGTGCGCGCACGTATACATATGCCTGTATATATGTGTGTGCATGACTCTTAAACATATTTGGCTAGCAAGCACGAGAGAGAAAAACAAAACTTCATTTTGAAAATCCACTGCACAAAGTATCATAGGGTAATACATCGGGACCAGTGTAGATCGCTAGCTTAATTAAAAATAAAAACAGAAAAGGAATATGAGTACTAATTTTAAGGGACAGATGATGGATAGGAATAATAAATAACTCCCAGGATCAAAAGCAAAGCAAATCTAGTTATTACTCTACCCAAAATATCAAGATGTAATTATACAGTTTTCACACATCATTATTTGCCATTTTGGGAAATTAGAATGGACACATTAATTAATACACAAAATGATGTTCAATTAAAACAAGTACAGTTTATCCTTCAAGGTTTTGCCCTGGAATTCTTGCCAACATCCCCTACACCGAGAGCTTGTACAAGGCGTCTCACGTATGTTTATCTACTGCTTAAGGTTTATCTGCTAGGGACATATTCTTCCTTGTGAGTATACAGAAATCAAGTGACAGCCACTCTGGCATGGCTGTCTTATACTGCGGGCAGTTCTTTCCCACAGTGCTTGAAACGCTCCCCTTTCTACCTTTGAAAATAAATCAGCAGATGTATTTAACATACAGACATGGCCCTTGCTTCCCTCTGCTTCTTCCCCTTTTTAGAGAAAATGTTTTCATGAAAAAAGCCGGTTGCTATGGAAGCTTTATTGTCAACCACTTCAGTATTAGAAGGTTGAAAAACACTCAACCATTTCAAATCACCTGATTTACTAAACATTCACAAATTCATCACAAAAAGAATTAGGACAAAGAGAGAGACAAGGTGATTTCAAAATACAATATAGCCCTTTCCCTCTTAATGGGCTGCATAACCTAATAACTGGATTTTCCATCACCAAGACTGATTCTCACAAACTTTCCTTCCAAAGCTAGTCCTAGAGATGAAGGCGTTTTGGAAAAATAACACAGATTTTCACATTTCGAAAACAACCCACCATTCTTTTGTCATTGCTATGGACTTAATGTGAAGTGAGAGCTGTGGCAGCCCATTCAGGCAGGCACCTGGCTCTCCAGCAACATAATCTGCCACCGAGACACATTTTGTAAACACCAGTACAAATAAAACACCGAACTGGCCTGGAAAATGCAATGGCTTCAAATCTACCATTTGACAGCCAATCCCTGAGAACGCATGTAGATTGTCATGTGGTCGATACCATCTCATCTGTAATACCATTAGCAGAAATGAACTGTAACCAGTTGTAAGTGGCCACTAATTGCCCATGACAATGATGGAAAATACTGGCTGAACCTTAGAAGAGTTAATTTAGTATGAGTGGTAGAGACACACTCTGGAGCAACCATAATTACATCACAGGCTGACCTTCTTAGTTAGCCATTCTGGGGTTCTAGCGATAAAGCAAGGATCAAGGAGCATGCGTTGAAGCTGCGGTCACACTGACAATTCGGGCCTCCTTAACGGAATTGACTGGCTAGTCGTTCCAAGTTAAATAACAATGCTACATATTTGGGAAATTCAAAACTACTGTCTTGTGTTTTATTTTAAGATGATTATGAGTATCAGGTTTATTTTAAAATGTGTGTAACGTGGAAGAATAGTTTCTCTGGGATATCCAGTTGGACGACCTGACCCATTCACTCTTTTTTTTGACCCCCTAAAATCAAAGATTTAGGATACGCAACGGCTGTTGATTTGATTTTTGTAAGCTCTTTCCTACCCTTCTCCCCCCACCCTTTTCTCCGTGCCCCACGCTTACTTTGAATATTGAAATAGATGAAAACTCTCCTTAGTTTAAAATCTGTCATAGCTTCTTGTGATGATGGAGACGCAGAGAAGTGTAACAGAGGTACCAATGTTGGTGTCAGGTTATCAGAACGTTCAAGACAATGGTCCCCCACTGGGAATAACAGGCCGAACCCGCTGTCATCAGTTCTGTGTCATCACAGCCACCCCAATAGGGCAGAGTAGAGCTTCCCCAGAGGGTTCCAAGAAGGTCACCTCTTTCTCTAGAGCAGCATGGCCAGCAGGCTAGCTGGGTGGTTTGAAACACCAGTCTCTCTTTAGCAGCAGAGCACTTGAACTACTGTGCCCCCAGGGCCCCTGGGGACAGTCGACTGAAAATTGGTTCATTAGCTAATCTCCAACCTGTAGCCATTTGATAAGACCCCACTGTAGGGAAAACAAGGTACATGTCCCACAGAATGATTGACAGCAGCATTAACTCCTTCTTCTGTCAAAGAACTCAACATACCACCCAATTCAAAAAAAAAAAAAAAAAGCTAGGAAAGACAATTACAAGTGACCACATCACTCTGCATCTCTTGGCATGCTAATTCCCTGACAGAATAGGAAATTAAGACTGATGTCAATCACAAGGCACAGCCTCCTGTCACCCTCCTGGAACTGATGGAATCTTAATGGGTGACATCCAAATGCCAGGAAAAACAGCTCCTCTTTAATAGAAGACTGGAAGGGGAGGTAGAGTTGCAAATTCAGAGATGGCTACAAAATAAGATATGCATTTGGCTGTGAGGCTGGGCATTCATGTACTGGTCCAAGGTGTCCTTCGTGAAATACGGGGGTGCTAAGAGGAAGAAAAGGTAAACACAAGCAGTCTCTTGCATAGGCAGACTATGTTCTTGGTCTTCATTACCTCCACAACAAAGGGATTGGTTGCTTTATTCAGTTTATTAATGCTTTCTTAAAGTTTGGGCGGGGGTGGGGGGGTGGGACTACCTAATGCTCGTGTGGATTAAAAAAAGTATTGGAAATTTACAGTAAGGCAAAGTGGATGCCATAGTTAAGGTTTTGTGCCAACTTGTATATTTGATGTCGAGTATTATTTTTTAACACACTATTTTTGTTGTTGTTGAGAGTAGATACAGCAAAATCTTGCACCAATTTAAACTTTTGAATGTACATTCGGTAACACTGATTACAGTCTTTGAGTTCTACAGTCACTCTAACCTTCTTTTTCGAATTGTTCCTCTAAGATCAACACAAGCGCGTTGTCTCCCCACCACACACACTGGGACTCTAGACCAATGTGCCCCTTTTGCATGACTCCCCACATGGTGCTCTGTGATCTACCCTTCTTTAATCTCAATCTGCTATCTTGCTCCTCCTGGTCATTAGTTTGATACTGTCCCAAGGCCCTCCTGCAAAGAAAGGCCCTAGGTCCCTTCAAACTTTTATCAGGCGGGAGAACCGGCAAAGTGCCTGGGTCAGTGTCCCCCAAGGAATTCCTGACGCCAGCATCACTGGAAGGGGACACATTATATGGCCATTGTTCTTCCTGAGCCCATTTGACAAGCAAGTAGACCACCCAGAGAACATCTAGGAGAACAGACTCCAGTGATGCCCAGGGGAGGATGACAGAGTAGCTAGAAGCAGGAAGCAAGCAGAATCCCTGAAGTCCAAGAAACACAGGTGCCCCAGTTCAGGAAGCCCACAGGATTTGGGTTCCGGGTGAATAGAGACCAACCATTGTGCCTGCAGTGACTGCTCGCAAGCTTGTCAGAGCCCAGGCACCAAGCGACAAGCACATACTGTAGAACAGAAGCACTGAACCCATTATTGGGTCCCCTGAAACCATGACCCCAAACTTCCAAACCTACGAAGTACATCCCCTGAAGTGTTTGGTTGTACAGAAACAGCTACTTGGGGTATCTGTGTTATATATCTTATGTAATTTTTCCTAATTCAATTGTTTACAGGTTGAAAACGTTTTAACAACAGTTACCTTCATTTGCTGAGCAGCCCTGTGCTGCGATTTTTCCATCACCATAAAGCCAAACTCAGGACTGCACCCTCACCGCCTCTTTCCTCGCTTTCCCCCATCATTCCACTCCCTCCTGACCACTAACAAACTGTGGTTTCCATGTCATCCAGAACCCAGGAATCCAAGCCCACTGCTACAGAGTGGCATCCAACTCATAGCAACCCTATGGGGAGCTTCGAGCCCTTTTATGCCTTACAGGATCAGACAGCCTCATCTTTCTCACTTGTTTAGTGGTCCAACACTTAGCACCACCGGGGTCCCTTACATAATGTCCAGAGAGGGCTTTGCTTGTTTGTTTTTAACTTGGAGACAATTTGGCCGAAGCTCGGTAGACTTTCGTTGCTGATCCTTGTCCACTTTCCTATGGGTGAAACTTTCTGCAGGTTAAAATGTTAACATAAGCCCAGAAACAGCCAGGCTTGCAGAAATATATATATATATATATATATATATATATTTCTATCTTAGATTTCCCTATTTCTTGTATATTACTCTCAATGAACAGAGAGCAGGCTCATCCGACGGCAGAAGCCTGCATTTGAATATTTCCTCACAAGTATCGTTTATCCATGTACTACCGAGAAAAAAAAATCTCAGGAAAGAGATGAAAAGGAAAGGCCTAGCACATTAATTTTTCTCTGAGGGACTCTGTCACATGCCCGTGGCCTCATTCTTTTTAGGTCCTAGGCATGTGGGTCAGTAATCTCTCAAGCTCAAAAGAGGTTGATTAGCTGCTACAAAGGAGGCCAAGGCTCACAAAAGTCTCCATTTATTTGCAGAGCAGATCCTCGGGGAGAAACGCCTTACCTCCATCTCCGAAGAGACAACTGATTTCATTTCATGTCCTCCATGAGCCAACTCTACAACCAACTGCCTGTTAAAATGACAAAGTCTGTATTCCGAGGTGTGGCCCAGGAGTAATGATGTTATTTTAGGAAGCTAGCTGTACAAGAAAGGAGCCCTGGTTATGTTGCTGGTCAGCAGTTCAAATCCACTAGCAGCTCCTTGGGAGACAGCTGAGGCTGTTTGCTCCTCTATAGGGTCATTATGAATCGGAATTATCTAGGTCGTTATGAGTCAGAATTATCTAGTTAGCAGTAGATAGTTGGACAAAAGGTAGAATCAAACAGTTTTATGTAGGTTGATTGCTTTATATCTTTTTCCTTGGAATCTTCCAATTCAAGAGGATAAAGTTGTAGAAGGTGGCTTACCTAACTGAAACTTAAAAGGCTACCCCGGACTTCATACACATTAACTAAAGGCTATAAAAAAATAATGACATTGAATGTAAAAAATGTATTAGGGTTTAAATTATAAGCACTTGGTTTGTAAAAGACTACAGTTTATACTTCGAGCCCTAATTCCATCTTGAGTTTGAACAGAAATTCCGCTTCCATTGAGTACATTCTGATCAGAAACCCTCAATAGAAAAAGCTTTGCCTTCAGGCAGGATGTGTGTGAAAGTAGACTGCGATTTCCCTAGCCCACTACTTAGAAGATAAACAAAGCGGCTTGATGGTGGCGTGGGCCAAGCCTTGAACTGTAGGGTTGGTGGTTCAAACCCACCAGCTGTTCTACGGGAGAAAGATGAAACTGTGTGCTCCCAGAAAGGTCTACGGTCTTGGAAATTCCGAAGAGTGGCGCTATCCCACACGGGAGGGCTGCTCTAAGTCTGACTGGACTCGATGCCAGTGCCTTTGGTTTTGGCCTGGGTCTGCCCTTACAGGAAACTAAGGTTGCCGGGACCACTTGGTCATGAATCATACCCCTATCAAACAGCCTGGTGACCAGAGGGCCCCAGAACGACTCCTCTCTACTTTTCTAATCTGCAACTGTGTCCCCAGCTCAGTCCGGGTCAGTTTCTCACTGTATAGCTCTGACTGCAGCAGTGAAAAATCGACCTGCTGTCAGTCATGACTGTGCTGGCTTCCTTCGCTCTCCACATTCTGTAATCAGTCACATGACTGGGAGTCCTTTGGACACAATTATGGCCTCATGCGGATGGTCTCCACTATGTGGATGCTTTGTCTTTGCCCTGTGGAAGACTTAGCTATGCACCCACGGTTGCAGAGTGCATTTTGATTCATAGCAGTCCTACCGCATTTGAATGGATCCTTGGGGTTTCTGATACAATAAATCTTGATGGGAGCTGATAGCCTCATTTTTCTCCTTCAGAGCAGCCAGTAGATTTGAACCAGCAACCAATACTAAACCCATTGAGCCTGTAGGTTTCCTTCAAGACTTAATAAAGGGCACGCTATAAAATATATTTGAATGTGGGGTCTGTTTACCTTAGAATAGCGATTACATTTCTTATGAAATAATGGCATTGCAGAAAAGTCAAACAGAAGAAAATACGAAGGCTCATCCTTCATACATAATCACTATTGGTGTTTTAATTCCAGCCTTTATTTATTTTTCTAGGTTTTTCTACACACACACACACACACACACACACTTTTCACTTAAGTTATATTAATCTATCAATAAATTGCTGAAAATAAAGCCTAACCTTATGGAACTGCTGTGACGTCCTACCAGGTCACTAATTCTGGCAAACAGAAGAGTCAGTGAATATTAGCTGTCCTTTCTAATTATTTCTTAATTCTAAATGACTGCAAAGTCACTCGATTAAGTGGATTTCTCTGGCTGTTCTTTTTGCTAGATATTTAGATTGCTTCTGACCTTTCACTCTCACAGGTAGACAGTCTATAATTTCAAGTCCTACATTATTTCTGAATTACGGATCAATCTTCCAGTGGTCTCACAGGTCTGTAAGTTCAAATGTCTGAATAGTCAGACTTATAAAATACTTATATGTATTAGAAGACAAATAGATATTCATTTGATTTTTTTTTCTGGGAGCAAGAAAATAAACGACTAAAAGAGACATATCTAGGATTAGACAGTTTACTCTGTATTCCTCAAAGGTCAAGAATGATACATCTCTCAGTCAAAAAGAATGCTATTTATTCCTGTAAAGAGATATGAAACTCTTTCACTTGCTAGGACTCAGAGCTATCCCCTTTGCCCTTCGTCTTCCTAGTTCCTCAGAGTTCAAGGCACTCTGTAAAAGTTTACCTTTTATAAACTTTAAAATGGCTGTTGTATAAATTTTGCCTCAACAAAACCCATTGTAAAGTTTTTATTGTGATTTGGCTGGAGGTTTTACACAGTAGAGTGATTTTCTTTGTGAACACTTCATATACGTTTTGATTTGTGACAATGATTGCAATCCCTGTAACCGCACTTTGCCCACTGCCTCCCTATGCCCCGCAAACTGTGCTTTCCCACTCTGCTCCGACGCCATCAGCTTTGCCCCGCCAGCTACGGAAGGGCTGTTACCAGGCCCGTCTGTAAGAGCTACCTTAGGTCAGCTTCCTGTCCCCGAGTCGACTGCTGTCCTCTGGCACTGCTCATCTGAGCATAGGGGGGTGCCTGAAGGCTTACCTTTGACCCCCTTCTCCTCCTGGAGCATTTTAATGCCCTTGTCTGGATTACAATTCCTATAATCTCAAGTACTAACACTGTCTCCTTTCCAGTCCCAACCTCACTGCCATCGAGTCAGTGTGGCCTCCTAGCAGCCTTGTAGGACAGGGTAGAACTTCCCCTGTGCGTTTCCAATCAAGGTCACTGTCCATGGGAGTAGAAAACACCGTCTCTCTCCCGCAGAGCAGGGAAGGGTTTCTAACTTCAGACTTGGCGGTTAGAAGCCCATTGAATAGCCACTGCCCCCAGGGCGCCTCCAATCCCTACAGGTGCTACCAACTCAACTAGGACAAAACTGAATAATCAACCGCCAACCTCCAGTGTGGCAGACAGTGTTTTCTTAAGATCGGTAAAAGCACAGTTCCTGCTTGGAATGTCCTCTATGGGGCAGCCTTGTTGCTCTCCCATCATAAGGGAGGCTGGGCTGGGGGGTGGAGGGAGGGGGTATTGGTTGGTCAATCCTCTCCCTGGAAATCTGGGCTGGCCCTCATGCCTCTCTTGGGACAACTTTTAAGCCTAGATTAGAAAAGACCAAGGTGTTCTGGCTTGGTTCTCTGGAAACATTCCCTCTACAGAGAAGCTCTTTTTTCCCAAACAGAACAGGCACGCTGTAAAGGAGATCCAGCAGACGTGTGGATGGCACGCATGCATCATCTGCCAGGCTCGGAGCAAACCTATTGCCCGGGTCAGACGTGTGAGCCAAGGAGCTTCCACATGTTTCCAGTCCTCGGGCACTGATGCTTCCAGTTGAGGCATCATGCAACAGACACAAGACATCACTACTGTGACTGGTTCAGACTCCTCATCCCCGAGTCCAAAATGAAATGGCTGGTGTTTCGGACAACTTTGGGCTGGTGTACTATGCAGCAACATGGCACAATGGTTCCCGGCTACCCAGTTCCTGACGTTAAGGATACTTGGAATGACAGTGCAGACGCCTTTGACTTTGACTCTCATGTCTCTCAATCTTGGCTCACCTTTTCAGCTGCCACAATATTTAACTATAATCCCTTTCATTTGTCTTCCCCTACCCATTTACAGGAGGGAAGCCCTCAGCTGCTAGACAAATTCTGGGTGATCGGAACCTTGGTGATCTCCTTCCATCAAGCCTAGAAAACCCGATGGGTCGTTCTTTCTTTCACATGTCATCATGAGTCAAAAAATCTCCTAGCGACCTGGGTACCAACACCGTCTATTTACTCAGCTGAGGCAGATGATCGTTTTTGGCACTGCACCCACGGGCCCCCCTGCTTTTGTAGTCTCCCTCATCTGATCTGGTCTGTGTCCCACCATTGAGGGAGTCTATAGGAATCGTCTAGCTATCTTATTCAAAGGTAGATTCTGATTCAGAATGTCTGGGGTGAAAAGACAGGGGGCCAAACAAAAGTGAACCCGGTGGAATCCCTGGAAGAAAAGTCCAAATCCCAGCTCTTGGGCCCCACATGCACAGTGACCAAGAACATGACCTAAACTCATTGTCCGCCTTAGCGTCCGTTTCTCATTGGCTATGCCCCACCCCGATTGCATTAGTCACTATTTTCTAAAGATGTCCAGAGTTGTTTGCTGCCTATGTCTTGCTGACGCGATTCCAGTCTTTTCTTCTCACAGATACATAAATAGCTGCCATGCGGTCAAACTACAACTCCTGGGAACCCTAGGGAGGACTCAATATATAACCACTGCCTCAGTGGTTAACAGTTGGCCTGCGACCTGCATGGACGGCAGTTTGACAGCAGCAGCAGTTCCCAGGAGAAAGGCTGGGCTTTCTACTCCTATAAACAGTTGCCGTCTTGGAGACCCGTATCTGGTCAGCACTGACCAGATGGCAGGAAGTTGAGTTGTTGTGTTGCTCATTTGGGCTGCTCTGCCTTTTTACTTCCTTAGACAAGTGTTTGCGTTTGCTTCTGATCTCCTGCACTGCCTAAACTCAAGAGGGACACAGAGCTGATCTCAGATCTCTCTCTCTGCCCAGTGCCCAACATATGCCCTTGTCCATAAAGGGCACGCGGTTCATCCGTCATTGGCGAGATGTTGTCAGAAAGAGGGACTTCACAGGCAGAAAAGTTTATTCATCCAGCCTGGCGAGTTGTCCACTTTAACACTGAATAAATACGAACAACGTACAAGGTCTTGTTGAATGATCACCTCTACTTCCTCTTCTGGAAGTCCGGCACAAGCAGAACTTGTTCATGTTAGGTAAAAAGTGAAGTTTGGCAAGAAGGGCTAACTTTAGGTAACTGGAGAAAAATTCTGTAAGACTGGTGTAATCCAGGGATGGTCATACTGTGTGCTTCGAGTGGTTTCGGACGCAGACTCGTAACGACCCTAAGGGAGAGAGCAGAAGTTGCCCCACAGGGTTTCCTCAACGTTGATCTGAGAGTGGACTGGTCAGGCTTTGCTCCTGTGGAGCCACTGAGCCATTGGGGGTCCTTCTCTGGTAACAGAGCTGGTCTAAGAGGCGTGAGTCAGGAGGCCATGTGCTGCTGTGATAGGCCAATGATTCCCACTGAGTGGACAGCGTGGAGGCAAAGCCCATCAGAAGTGTGCGCGTCTCATTCCAGGCTGTGTGTCAATGCTCTGGCATTTTGATAATGAAGTGATGGGCAGGTGCAGCTGGTTGTTGGCTGAGAGCCGCCATTCCCCATGTCAATCTCTATGCCCTAAGAAAGGCATGGAGGGAGAGGAGGGAGGTAGTTGCTAATTTCCTTCACGTGGGCAACTTTAGCTTTTGAGCAATCCATACATAGTTTTGCCTCTTGACAAAGACAAAGTTTTTGGAAGGCCTGGTGGCATCGTGGCTACATGCTGGCATGCTCACCACAATGTCAGGAGTTTGAAACCACCATCTGCTTTTGTCTCGGGAAAAAGATGAGCTTTCTACTCCCATACAATGGTACAGGATCAGCCACCATGGTAGCACGCCCGCTGGGGTCACTGTGAATTGGAATGGGCACGAGGGCAGTGAGGGGGAGAGTTTTGTCGATCACAAACAGACACACATGATTATCCAGACACAGCCCAAATACGCAGTCTCGTCCGTCACTGATTAGCTTTTGAAAAAGTGTTGTTCATTCATTTTTGGTCACTGGAATCTCAAGAGTGACCAAAATCTACATAAACCAGGAAAATCGATGACTTCACTAAAACTGCAACGACTGAACCCCAAAATCATCTTGGTCGATGTAAGCTGGACCTGACAGCTCAGAGTTTTCTAATGGGCCATGGACATTTTTCTTAGAGGCCACTGGTGGTTTCGGGGCGACATGTCTACCTTCCATGAAGGAGACCAAGAGCCCCGGTGGCATAGTGGGTTAGGCATAGTTGGGCTGCTAATCACAAGGTCAGAAGTTTGAAATCACCAGCCTCATTGAGGGAGAAAGATGAGGCTTTCTACTCCCATAAAGCGGCTACAGTCTCAGAAACCCACAGGGGCAGTGAGTACTACCCTATACAGTCACTATGAGTCAGAACCGCCCGAACGGCAGCGCGTTTTGTTTTGTTTTGTTTAAATCTTATGAGGAAGCTCCTGTTTTGATTCCAAATCCTAGCCAACGTGCCTCAAGGCAGCCGCCACTCACTCCTCTGTCAGGGGAGGCTGCCATGGTGCCATTTCTGTAGCACTTCCACACGATTCCATCAGTTCCAAAACTCTCCCTCAATGCCATCTAGTCGATGCCAACCCATAGCAACCCTAGAGGGCAGGGTAGAACTGCCCCTGTGGGTTTTGGGGACCATAACTCTTTATAGAAGTAGCAAACCCCAACTTTCCCCTAAGGAGCCGCTGGTGGTTTTAAACTCCTGACACTGGTTAGCAGCCCAACTAGACCACCAGGGGCACCAACACTCAGCCACGGAAAACCCTGAGGAGTACAAGGATCCAGGCCCATTGTCACGGGGTCACCACCACCCAGAGAGTTCAACTGCACAATCTCATTGTCTCCCGTGACCCTAAGTGCCTCAAACCCACCTCACAGTACCCAAGTGACAAAACGCCAGGGAATGCCTGCAAGAAAATCACACAACTCATTGTTTACAAACCTCATCCTCAAGGACAAATGTCTCTTTCTGGAGTTTGCACCCCCATGCCCTCCTGCCCCTTTAAGAAGGCCGAAAACACCTTGCCTGGGAATTTGTATGCGTATATATTTTTTAATGAAATTTTATGTCGGGTTTCACCATGCTATGCAGGAAGCTATTAGCCGTCCGTTATCTTTATGTGTGTGATTAGGAATAATAGCTGATTTGTGAAGTTATCTATTACGGGGAATAATCAAGATTAATGAGCCCTGTGGCACTTGCTGAATGCCTCCGGAGATTGATTGCTCAGGCTGCGCATTTCTCTTGTTGTGTTGTTGGCGCTGTCAGGAGTTTTTCAGCAAATGCAAATAGAGACATGGATTAATTGTGGAAGAGGAAAAAGCTCTCTCAGTGCTATCGCAGACTTTGGACTGCTCAGTCCCACCTCTCCCAACGTTACCATGCTATCGTATAGGACGATTCTGGAGGCTAGTCCCAGCCCCTTGCAGCCCCACAGGGAAGGCTTTGTTCCCACGGCAGGAGGGCTCCGAGAGCAGAGGCAAACAGCACTGGCCACTCAGAATCCTGTCCCAAAGTCCAGGCCCAGCCTACCGGGGTTGGACCGAGTCCGCTGCTGTTGCTGCAAATGCTGCGAGGAGTGCACATCACTTGCTCAATCAGGGTGGTGCTGACCTGGAGCTGGAGGGCTGTTGGGAGATGGTGAAACCACGGCTGCCTTGCATTCAAACCTCTGCCCTGAACGTCTGGGTTAATCCAGGACAGCGCCCCACCTGTGCGCGTCTGCAAGTGGAGCCCTGATCCAGGAGTCAAGTCAAATGGCAGTCGGTCTTCTCTCCATTCTACCAACTCCAGAGTTAATAGGAACTAAATATCTCTTCATCCTGCTTGGGGGAAACCAGAAAGGTGCTGGTTCCGGGAGCAGCCCAGTGCCCCAGCCTCAGCTCAGCAATGCCTCAGCCATGTGATCTCAGGCAACCTTCTCCAATTCTCTGCTCCTCAACAGCCCATCTGGAAACGGGAAATAACAGCACCACTCACTCAGGGTTGCTGTGAAAGGCTACAATTCCTGTGTGCTACTTATTGTTTTTAACTATCCAGCTGTCCATCAAAATGTACTTAGACTTAATCTCCTGGACTCTTATTCTAATACCTTGAATTAAATTTCTAAGTTACTAGTTTCTTTTTTTTTTTGGGAGGGTGGGTGGGTATTGTAAATGGATAAAATGAGGACAGAAATTAGGACACAAAATTATATAAAATAACGCAGGATTAGGAGTAAAAAGGTCTGGGTTCTAGACCCAGTTTTGGTCACGAAGGCAATGGTATCATCTTGGACAAGGTACGCGATGTCTTTGCATCTAGTTTTCCTATTTGTGAAACAAATGATTAGAAAATGATCTCCACAGGGCAATGCCACAGGGTCGCCTTAGAGTGAAAGCAACAGAAACTCACTGTGGGAGAGAGACAGTCCACGCTGGGAAGATGAGCTAAGTAACAGAGAAATGGCTGCTTCACCAGACAGGCAGGAAAGTAATATTTTTTGGTGTCATCCGACAATCACGAGAGACAAAGGTGAGTTTTTCAGAAGCAGGGATTTGGGCAGGGTTAAGTGGGTAACAGAGATGTGGGGTGACCTGGTTGGTTAAAGGCACACGTCCCTTTAGTCTATCACAGAGTGGCCACAAGGCAGTTGACAGGACAGGTTTTCCTGGTAACCTGTGAGTACAATTGCTTTCTAAACCTTATCTGTTGCTTGGGTGGGGGGGTGGGGGGTGTCGATTATAAAGATTTATCAACAATGCTGTGCATCAAGATTCTTATGGCATCTGGTCATCATGGAAAGACCCTCTGGAAATAAACTCTGATAGCCTGCACCTGAGCTGAAAGGAATGCCTTCTTCAGGGTATCCGGTTAGGTCAGCATCAAGATTAGAGGCACTTGTGTTAGATAAGGCAGCTTTTAAAATTCAACATGGTTTCTAGACTCATGCAGATTTCAGGATGGAGTTAAGGCTCCCCTTTCAGCCTGCTCTCTTCACACACACCAGTTGCCTCCGATTTTAACTCCCCTTTATACCTCTCCAGTGTCCTCGGTGGTGCCCACCAGCTAAAGCCTTGGCTCTCCCTGTGCATTCTGCTCACTCGGTATGACGAGTGAATGGGAACTCAACACAAGGTGCTTGAAATTGTGTGCTAGTGGAAGAGCAACTGGGCAGCATCTATGTGACTGGTTAAAAGAAGACCGTGCTATCAGCTAATAAGGCCACGGGGTGTTTATTTGTAGACATCAGAAGATGCCGCAGCCTCTAAAACCATATTTTGCAAAATACACAAATAGCAATCGTCCCAATAGGGTACTTTTCCTGTGCTCACGTCTCCATTTCCATAATGATATTAAGAGGATCACTGGGCTTATTGGCAAGTATATATACTGATGACCTTTTCAGTTAGAAGATAATGACCTTTTTGGTGAGAGTGGGGTGGGGAGGTCTGGTAGATCACTACACTACTGCTTCCCAAAGGGGGTGATACCGGACCCTGGAGGCACGGAATGGGCTGCTCTTGTGAGGCACCCTCAGGGCCCCCAGGGGGTGGTATCACCACTTAGGAAACACGTGTAGAATGATAGCTATACTCTACTTGACTTATGTTCTATACAGCATTTCAGTTTTTCATTGCCAGGGAGGGAGGTGCTGGGTAATTTTTTTTCTCCCCCGCAAAGAGGGTGCTAGGCCACATACATTTAAGGCGCTATGTTCTGCCCATAATTTTTCCATCCTCTTGGTAGAGCTCGAGTTGTTGTGGTCTTTAACTCCTTTCCTTGGGACTTGTTGAATTATTGAGGGGTATCAACATTTGCGATTGCCTCACCAATAGAAAACTGACTCTTTTGTCAAATAACGTTTTTATTTTAAATTTAAAAATAAAAACTGATGAGAATTATGGCACTCATGGTTTCAAGTACATGATTTCTTCATCTCTCTCTCCCAGATCGATCCTTGACTCTTGACCCCTTTCAAATGACATTCACATTCATTCCATCTCTTCTTTCTATCCCAGCATCATTGGGATTACTAATATAGCCTTTTGTGCATTATAATTGTGCATTAGTGCAGTCCTTCGTTCAACCCCAAAAGAGCCTAAATATAGGAACCATTTCTAATTCATGTTTGCTCAAAATAACATCAATGGTATATCTTTGTATTCCTCTGTGTATCCATTAAGATGGTGCACTAAAAACAAACAAACACCCACCAAACTCACTGCCATTGAGTTTATGCCCTGGTTGGCATAGTGGTTATAGGGTTGATCTGCCATCCACAAGGTCAGGAGTTCAAAACCATGAGCCCTTCTCAGGGAAGATGGTACAAGGGCAAGCAAGCTGTAAGAGTGCTAGCTCCACAGAAGCTGGTGTATACCATCAACAAAGTTGCTGCCCAGTCGGAGTTGCCGAAGGACATACTTTTGCTTCTTGGGAGTTTCATTCAACAAAGGAGCAAAACAAGGGGTTCTTCTGGAGGGAAATGAGCCATCCACCTGGCAGTTTGTTTGCTTTTCCTTTGCTATGAAATTATTTGCTCAGATCATTAGCATTGGATTTCCTCAGTAGGCCTGCACCTGCCTTGGCCCAATGAAACTAAAGAATGATAGATGAATTCTGAAAACAACCCAAGTTTTGGTTGCTGAAATTGGAACTGGGAAGCAATGAGCAGCTAGGGCTGCTACATGGCATGCTCTGTTTCAAAGCCCTTTACATGCATCCTCTCACTTAATCCTCCCTGTCAATCAGTGGGGCACAGTGGTCTGGCAGTGGTAGCATTCCAACCGTCCATGCAATTCTGGGTTCAATTCTTGGCCAGTGCACATCAAGGTCAGCCATCACTCACTTGTCAGGGAAGATGTGTATCTATGACGATCAGACACGACCCCATATTTCTATATCCTCTGTTTTCATTGAGCTTCCAGACCAAGACAAGACTAGGAAGAAAGCATTGCTGACTTAGTTCCAACCACCAGCCACTGAAAATCCTATGGATTATAATAGCATTCCTTTTGTGCTTGGGGTCACCATGAGTCAGGGCTAACTTGATGGCAGGCAGTGTCATTGGTCACTAAATGAGATAAGCACGGTCATCTCCCCTTTGAAGATTATGAAACTGGTCTACAGAGAAGTTAAATGGTTTCCCAAGTAAGTGGTAAACCAACTAATTGCAGCTCAAGCCATCTCAAGAGTCTTGCTCTTAAGCACTCAACTCCGCCAGGCAGCAGACAGCTGCGTTTCTTCCACATTGCCACACAAGGGGAAGGAACTTGGACTGCAGAAGACAGAAAAGACGGACAAGCAGAAGGCTGTCTGAGGCCTTGGCGAGAGGGTACACCACAAGCCTTTGTAACAGTTTGCAGGTAAAATAAATGTTCTTTTCCTTCATTCACATGGCTGCTTATCTGCAGCTTACTCATTCACATCCAAAGCAGAGATACAGACTAACATTCGCCAGTCCTTAGCCCCGCCTTCTCACTGACACCTCCAACTCTGGGTCATGCAAATTCAATTACATTTAATCTTAAGAGTTCCTATAAGCTAGCTAGAAAGCAAGGGCAAGATGCTCCAATGCACATTTGTTTCCTATTATGGGGAATTTGCCAGTTGGCGTAGTCCTCAGTAATGGGCATCTGTCAGACTATTAATGGGTCTCTCACCAGCTCATTTTTATTTTCCCAGCTGAGGTGTCAGCTGTCAACAGATTCCGTGGTACAGACAGAAGGGTCATCACGACCTCTGACCTCCCTGCCAGTCAGGAGAGAATAAAAAATTTAAAAACCACAACCCAGAGAAATGACACACATTGGGAGGCATTCTGGGTTTAGGGTCCACCTTCATCGGTGGCTCTTCCATGAAGACAAAGTAGGAACATCTTTTCTCGCCTAAGAAAATGGGATTCTCAATCTGGCTTCTATTTCAGTCCGCTTGGAGACATGAGTAAAGAGTGAAAAATCTCATTCGAGTCTCAATAACCTCAAGACACTTGTGGTTCCCTCACAGCTCGTTAGGACATGCCAGAGGGGCTGTGCCACACGCACTTGCTGAGGGACAGCGGCACGCTCATGTGTGTGCGGTTTCCGAAAGTCCTGGGAAGGCGGAATGAAAAGGTAACGGAAGTTTTCCCGGGAATTCTTTGAAGCCCCCATGGCGTTTGCGCAGAGGACTGGCTTCCTTCTACATTTGTAATACACACCTTAAAGCCGGGGGCCACCTCTGTCATTGTCTGGCCACCGGCCATGGGACTATTCACAGCCCTCCGGAGCCTTTGATGCCGCCGAGAGTGGAAACACATTTCATGGTCAGCTTAAATTTGGAAATGTGAAATCCTGGCTCTTATCGTCAGAAAGTTGTTGCATTTTTCGGCCTGGAAGGGATCTCGGTGCTCATCTAAGTGATCTCTACCTTTTACAGATGAGACGGTGGAGAGCCAGGGTGGAGGGGTGACTCACATGGTTGCTCAGCTACCCATTCATGACAACGCGAAATCTGGAACTAGGTCTAGGCCCAGGCCCCCTTCTCTGCTCTCTGCCCCTGTCTATCTCCCAGGCCCCCTTCTCTGCTCTCTGCCCCTGTCTATCTCCCAGGCCCCCCTTCTCTGCTCTCTGCCTCTATCTATCTGGAACCTAGGTCTAGGCCCAGGGCCCCCTTCTCTGCTCTCTGCCTCTATCTATCTGGAACCTAGGTCTAGGCCCAGGGCCCCCTTCTCTGCTCTCTGCCTCTGTCTAT
>NW_022111377.1:2355211-2361937 GCF_000313985.2 Echinops telfairi
GGGGAAGCCAGAGCCCAGGGCAAATGCATCATGGAGCAATGTGTCCCCTTTGCTCCAGAAGCATTTCTTTCATCATAAAAAGAAGATGGGCCTTGCAGGGTTATACACACTACAGATGTGTCCAGCAAGTCTGAGGAAAAGAAATCCATCAAAACAGGCTTGTCCAAATTCTCATCTATTCCTAAACGAGTCCCCTAGGAGGATCTGCTTAGAGTTTCCAACGCGTCAGCTGAATGCATTCCCTTATTTTTTCCATCTTGACACCCCGGGTTCTGGCTGGCATTGGAACCTGGAGTGCCAAGCTAGCGAAGGCGGCTATGGATGTAGAATTCCCATCTTCGCTAGATCTTCACTAGGAATGCACTCCATCAGGAATAGAAATGTCCTTTTCTTCGTTGTCTCGACTCATTTTTCCCCCTTCAAACTAGAATGGTCCCAGGTGTGGCACAGATTGACGTAAATCCAAGAGCAAATTGGAATGCCAGTTACATTTGCATTTTCAACTGCCACTCCCCACGATGACACCGAGAGTTAGACTTCCATGCTGCAGAGTTCTCTTCCCAGCCCCCAGGCCGGTCACCCTGGCCAATCTAGTACACAGAAGGCCACCTGTCAAAGGTAGCTTCTTCTAAATACCTCCCTTTGTAGCCAATGGTATCAACTTGAGAACATGCCCTGTTTCGTGAAACATCTTCTCCGTGAACCTGGGAAAAGGGGAATTCGTGAGTAGGTCTCACTTTACCGATGGATTCATTACAGGGAGGGGATTCTCTCCCTCAAGAATGAGAATAAACACCAAACCAACTGCACTGAGTCCACTGGGACTCGCGATGCCGCTCCCTCGGAGCTCTGAGACCGGACATTTTGAAGGCAGTAGCTAGGTTAGCAGACCGACACCCCCCCACCAAGCTTCCCGGGCTTCACGCACATTCAAATGTAAGGAATACTATTATTTCCCAACACGTTCATGTCTAGGAGATGGATGCTACAAACTCCTAGTTTTCAAAGAAATGCCAGACTAATCCCATCCAACAGAGTCAACTTTGAAACTCAAACCTGCAGGATGCCAAATCAGACCATTGTATCCCACCCGCCTCCAAGAACTAGCAGCTGGCTCAGCTTAATTCTAAAGACAACAGACACGGATCAGCGTATAGTTCGTACAATCTTCTTTTCATTATGTGTGTATTAGGTCTTCCATTGAAATTAAAAACTGTCTGGGCAGAGGCTGCCCATCACCCTCCTGCACCCCAGAGCAGGAGCAGCTTCTCCCTGTCATGTCCGCTTTCAATTAAGCACCTGCTCCGGGCTCACCATACACATGGGGAAAGGCCCTACAGTATGGCACCCAGTGCCAGGCACAAGTGTTGCTTTCCAAAAATGAGTATGTGACAGAGATGCAGGTAAAGCCGGCACACCCAGAAACATTCTCAAGTCTAACTCTGGATTTGTGCGTGGTTCGAATGGTGAGAGTGCAAGCAGCTCACTAAGAGTTTGGTTCCGGTCCACTCACAGGTGCCTTGGAAGAAAGGCCTGGTGATCTGCCCTCCCTCACCCACAAATCAGCCATCGAAAACCCTCTGCAGCACAGGTCTGCTCTGACACACCTGGGATCCTTATGAGTCCCAGCTGACTTGACGGCCTCTGGTTATTACCATAGATACTTGTGCATAAGCTGAGTTTTTCCAGCACACTTTTATGCATTTTTTGTGGTAAAATTAGGTGCCTCGGCTGATATTTGGGTTGGCTCATACTCAAGTATATACGGTAAATCTAGGCTCAAAGACACCCACGTAGGCAGTGAATTCGTATTCTGGGTAATTTGGGGTAAATTACAAACTTGATGTCCCTAGCCTGATCAAGGAAATCATAATAACCATATTCCATTAAATATACGTACTTATGCATGCATTTCTAATGATGGGCCAGGAACTAGGCACTTACGAAAGATCTAATCTGTGGATGATAGTAAAACACGTGTACAGATGCAGACTTCTTTAAAGCAAGGAAAAGAGTCGGACTAACAGTAATGGGGCCCTTCCTTTGACCTTCAATACATTTCTCATGCGCTATTCACACGGAGTCTGCTGTTTTCCCTTGTTCCGAAGGAAGCGAGGCCGTGGACGCTTCCATGGCTCACTCGAGTCCACAGCAGCCAGGCCAGGGCCGGAGCTGGTGCTCACCAGCGGGAAAGCACTTCCTACTGCACCTTGCTGTGGCTGTGGTTCGGTGCCATCAAACCCATCTGCCGCTCACAGCGAGCCCAAGTGACGGAATAGAACTTCCCCACAGGGTTTTCTAGGTTGAGATGCTCCTGGAAGCGGACTGCTAGGTCTTTTCTCCCAGGAGCTGCTGGATGGGTTCGAACTGCCAGCATTTGGGTGACCAGGTTGAGTGTTTAGCTGCGATGCCAGCAGAGTTCCGTCCCACCCCTAACCAGCTCTCATAACTACTCCTAGGGCATTTATGGATAAGCCATGGGGCAGTTCTTGGTGGCTTAGCATCTCGACTCATGCAGGTTCCACATGCCACAGGAGTAGTACACATGCTTAGCAAATAACAGATTCCCAAGTAATCTGTTTCTTATTACTACCTGCTGTTGCTGCTTGTATTGCACTATGCTAGTTCTCGCCACACACAGTGGTACACTCAACTGATAGCCAAAGCTGGCCCAGTAGGGAAAGGTGAAAGTCAATACCTCTTCCTATGTATTATCACGGAGCAAAAAGAAAGCTGCTTGTCATTCCTCATATTTTTGTTGAGATGCCAGTTAACCCTGGATCTCAAAGCAAGGTATGTGTTAAGACCAAGGTTTATAGATGCAATAAATGCTAGAATAAGAGATGACGATTTCAAATAGGTACTTAAATTAGGTACTTAAAAGTCTGTGAAGTCCACACGTTTTGGAAATGCCCCTTCCTGGTGACTCTCTCTGTATAAGAGTAAGACTGTTTTCAGTTTTACTCCTAGACTGATAAATAAATGCTGCGCGAATCCTTAAATCTACAGAGAGGGCAGTGAGGTAAGGCAGAGGAGGAGAGAGGGTTGCTTTAAACATTCAGCACACGAAGGACAGGAGCGGATGGCACACCCCAATTGTATACAAGGAATACAAATGTCAGAGTTGAAAGAACAAGAACTGCCCAAGTGATGCAATCAATTGTAAGACAAATCTCTTTTGGTCTGTGTTTGCTTATTTGACTCTGTAATCACTTCCCATTTATATTCAAGACAGAAGTAGCATGGTTTTCAAAATGAATGAAATGGACATGCCCAAGAGTAACATCTTGCCCAGATAAATATGTACTGAGCATTCAAAGCTTATCTAACATAGGTCAAGAATACATAATACATAAGAATAAAGAGGATTTCTGCCTCGAATTATCTATTTGTTTTCTTCAGGCGGTGCAAGAAGATGGAGACCCTAATGTGCTCTAATTATTCATTGATCAAGCTTTTAACTGGTATATAATGCTGTAGTGGCAGATCTCCAAGTTAGCTCTTTTGAGTACTGAGTCGATGAGGGTTTGGACAGAAATATGGGGAATTGGAGAGAGAAAGATATTTCTAGAGAAATGAAGTAACTGGGACTCTAGCAGCGAGTTCAGCACCAAAGTGAGGCTAGTGGAAATGACCATCGTCCAGGACTTGAGGCTACATTACTCTCTGTGGGACCCTTTCTTTAGGGTATAACTGGTCAAACTCTACAAAGGCAGTGAACTGAACATCTACGTTCTGTTTTCTCTGAACAAAGCATAAGTTTATGAGAGGTGGAATTTGTAGCACCCAAGACAGAAATACCGTTGAACTTGGTTTCCCATTACATGCATTCCCACCAACTCCTTTTAGAATAATACAGGGAAGAGCAATTAGAAAGGATCCTGAAGAAAAATTAAAAGGGAATTCAGGCTGGGCGGCCTAAAGACTCTTTCCAATGCCTATAAATATTAGACTGTGGAATCGTCCTCAAAGGAAAAGCAGTGAAACCTTAAATGGAAGAAACACAAAGTACTCACAGAAGCAATGAGCTTGAACTTGCAGGCAATGGCCGGCCCGGAGTCTGCCTGGGCAGGTCCTTTCCTGGCTCTGATTTACAGTGCTCCTTCCCTTAGGACACTTTTCTCGGGTTATTTCCGGCTCTGGTTGCAAAACTCCCAATATTCTTTTATAGGTATTCCTGTAGGTCTACCTCCTGACATAACACTTTGAAAATTAGACTATTGTCCTCCCCCTGCATGTTTTTTTTTCTCTTTTCACAAAGCAATTTCTGAAATTAATTTTAAGTTTATGTGTATAGCATGGTCTTGATTATACTTGAGGCATTCATAATTCAACTACCAAGAGACTCTCCCTTGTACTTGAATGAATCTCCCGGACTCTCCCTTGTACTTGAATGAATCTCTTGGTCAGCCCATCAGAAAGTTTATCTCACTCAATAGCCATCAACTAACTTTGAATCTAATTACTCTGTGGTTTCAACTCTAACATTGTTAGGGAGACTCCATGTCCAAGTGTATATTTTATACAGCTCATAGGACTGGCACCGTTTCCCAAAGCACAGAAGAACACATGCGTAAGACCGTCTGCCCGCTTGGAAGAAGAATGTTTATAATCTCAGCCAGTTGAAGGAAATACTAAGGGTATTTTGACCACAGTTGGGGGTGTCAAGTCTCCAGTTCTGAAACCTGAGAAGAATACCTTAACAATCGGATTAAGCTGAACTGACCTGTGTAGGATTGTTTCTCAAGGTGGTTTTTCCTGACCTCACCTACACTTGACTTTTAACAACGAAGGAGAGAACACCAAAGAAAGAGTGCGTATCAAAAAGGTCTGATCAAAACGACGCGTGCACATGGGAAGGCTTTTGCTACCGCACGTTCTGGGGCTGACACTTGTGCATCCCAGCGTCACCCATCTTGTTGCTACAACCATTGCACGTGAAAACCTGCTATTTATAACGATGACCCCAAGGCAGTGGATGAACCACAATCGCCAAGGAGTCACTAGCTTGCTGGAGAGTTAATGGCTTTTCAAACTGCAGACGGTTTGGGAAATTTCCATTTTGTGGGTGAGGAAATTGAGGCCCCGAAAAATAAAGGACTTGCCTAGGGTTCCTGAGCATCAACCGACAGAACAAGAACTCAAAGGCCAGCTTTCATCTGCGAGTCCAACACTTCTTCCACGTCACTAGCTGACCAGGAGCTTTCTGTACTTTGTAAAGCAACAGGCTCTCAATAACCAAGTTAGATTTGCCAGGCAAGTGCCCCTGAGGTCCACCCTCGTTAAGGCCGGAGTTCTAGTATTGACTACCGATGCCCTGATTTGTGAAGCGCAAGCCAGATGACTGACATTTCCCTTAGGCTTAGGAGGCCGAAAACACCAGTTATGCCAAGATCCCAGCAATGCTGCTGTGACTACAGTTACTTGATGAATCCGAGCCATTCTAAAAACCAAACACACCCCATTACCATCTTGCAGATTTGAACTCAGGACAGAACAGAACTGCTCTCCATGGTCCCCAAGGCAGTAAATCTTTACAGAAGCAGACTGCCATGTAGTTCCTCCATGAAGCTGGCTGGGGGCTCAAACTGCTGACCTTTGGGTGAGTGGTTGAGTGCTTAACTCGTGTCCCACCAAGGTCTGCTTCTGTCATTTTATTATATGCCAAGCCCAAACCAAATCCACTGCCAGTGAGTCCATTTCAACTCACAGCAACTCTACAGAACAGGAGAACTGCCCCTTTTGGTTTCTGAGGCTATACCTCTTTACAGGAGCAAACAGCCTTATCTGTCTTCCTAGAACCGGATGGTGGATTTGAAGTACGGACCTTGGGGTTGGCAACCCAACTTGTAACCTACGGCGCCTCCAGAGTCCCCTACATGGCAAAAGAGAAGCTAAATGCACAATTCCAGGTGGACCCAGAGAATGCTAAATGCAGCATGTGACCTTGTTCACCCAAAGTTGTTCTCAAACACGATTTCACTTAGTCCTGGGTATCAACCATTCTTGCAGGGCAACCCACAAGACAAAATACCCAGCATGGCAAGGCAGCCATGATCTGCTGTGCCCACAGAGATTACAGCCAGCAATGCACATTTCCAGCCCTTGGGCCACATGTACCTAACTCTTGCTGTGTAATATAGCAAGCCTACTGCCTTGCAATGCTAACGAACTGCACCGTGCCTGCCATTTCTTTTTAATGTCCAATAAAAAAATTGTCCCATTTTTTGCTTGTTGCTAAATTTGGGCTCTTTAACTAACATTTAGGATTTTAGGGTACATTTTCAAGATCTCATTCCTCTTTGTCTTCCAATCGTTTTCCTCAAACCAGTGTAAAGTTTGCTTCACGGTAACTCTGCTCACAAACTTTCCTGGTCTTTTAATCTTTCCTATAAGATGATAAATATGCCATCCCATTTAAAAAATACTTCGGCTTTATTTTTACCAGAACTCCAATTGGACTTTTCCTTTTTCTTCCCCGCAACAACCCTCCCCCCCACCAAAAAAAAAAAAAGACATTCTGGTTTTAAGGGTCAAATTATGGTCTAACACTTTATCATATCTTATCATCCACTTATCCTTTGTATTCTGGGGTTCAAGATTCTTACCAAACCTTTCATCTTTAATAAGGCAGTGCATAATGGAACTTTATATTTTTATTGGAAAGTATCACCCTAGTGATAACTTGTTTTTTCTAGTTTAAAAACGTGTGTGTGTTGTGTTCAT
>NW_022111377.1:2363070-2364242 GCF_000313985.2 Echinops telfairi
CGTGGTGGGGGGAAGCATTTAGGAACTAGAGGAAAGTTGTATGTATCATCATTGCTACATCGCACCCTGACTGGCTTGTCTCCTCCCAGGGACCTTTCAGTAAGGGATGTCCAATTACCTAAAGATGGGCTTTGGGTCCCCACTCCGCACTCCTCCTCATTCACAATGATGTGATTTTTGTTCTTTGCCACCCTCCCTTCTAAGGAGCATTTCGTCTTTCTTCTAAGACAAATGTGCTCATCCTTCTGGCGGCCCATGGTGTGGCCCCCAATCTTCACCAGTACAGCAATTCACAGGTACCTGCTCTGCTGTCCTCCTTAGTCACCGCCCAGCTTTCACAAACATGGGAGGAGGTTGCAAGTGCCACGGTTTGGCTAAGATGTACCTGAGGGCTCCCGGTGACATCCTTCCTCTTCCCCACTGAAAACAGGTCTTTTTGCAGATTTGCCCAATACAAAAACGAGATCCTTGACAAATGCAATCTTGTCTCCATTTATCAAGACGTTGTGAGAATCGTTTTTTTTCTTTGCGTTGAAATGGCATCCCTAAGGGCAAATATCAACCATTCCATGTACTCTCTTTATTCCTGATGTCCCTTCTTTTTCTATGGTTCCATCTGAATGGACATCAATTGTCATGCCTTGGATAGTCACTTGCAAGCTTTTAAGATCCCAGGCACTGTGCGCTGAACTAGGAATTCCTACTATTTTTTTATTAATTTATATTTTACAATCCCATTTTAAAATTCATTAAAGGGTACTTTAGCCATGCTTTTCTGCACTGCTTTTCAAATACTAATTTTATATTTACATGTATGTATATATGTACATATATATATGTGTGTTTAACTTTTCACAAAACAATTTCATGTTTTTTTTTTCACCATGTAAAAAATTCCTCCTCTAGATATGACTGACATCTGCCTCAGCCCACAGCATGTCCATGCTTACCTTCATTACTGGTTAAAGCTGCCCTGAACATCCTATCTGCTTTGTAATTTTGCTGAGATTAGTTCTGAATAGAACGCTATTCGGTATGCTGAGGATGTGTTGTGTCACTTCTTACTTGATGAACTCTGCAGGGAGCGCTCAGTGTTATCACTTAGACTTGGTTCCAGGTGTGGATCTACTAAAACCCTACTCAAGGTCAATGAATGACAGTTGTGGATCTAC
>NW_022111377.1:2366392-2367908 GCF_000313985.2 Echinops telfairi
AGACTGTAATTCTCTGGGGGAGTAGAAAGCCTGTGTTCCTCCTGTGGATGGGCTGGCGTCTCTGGAGTGCTGAGCTGACAGTTAACTGCCCAACACGTCACCCTATGTCCCAGGGCTCTTTTAAAAAAAAAAAATCATCTTATTGGAGGCTCTTACAGCTTGTATATCATTCCACACATCAATTGTATCAAGTTTGTTTGTACATATGTTGCAGCATCATTTCCAAAACATTTTCTACTTGAGCCCCTGATATAAGCTCTTCATTTTTCCCCTCCCTCCCCCGCCCTCATGAATCCTCGATCAATTATATATTGTTATTATCTCGTATCTTACACTGTTCATTGTCTCCCCTCACCCACATGTCTGTTATTCATCCCCTTCAGGGGGGAGGGGGGCTATATATCCAACCTTGGGATGGCTTTCCCTTTCTCCCCTTCCCTCTCCCAGCCCATTCCCCTACCCTCATGGCATTATTGCTACTCCCACTACTTTTCCTCAGGGGTTTATCTGTCCTGAAATCCATGTGTCAAGAGTTCTCATGTGTACCAATATGTGTTCTCTGGTCTAGCCAGATTTGTAAGGCAGAATTGGGTTATGGTAGTGGTGGGGAGGAAGCGTTCAGGTGGCACCTTGGTTGAATCATCCCTTCCTTGTAACCCTTCTGTGGGGGGATGTCCAATTGGCCACAGATGGGCTTTGGGTCTCCACTCCAAGCCCCCTCGTTCACATCGATATAGTTGTTTGTTTTGGATCTTTTGATACCTGATTCTGTCAACACCTCATGATCACACAGGCTGGTGTGCTTCTTCCATGTGGGCTTATTTGCTTCCCTGCTAGATGGCTGCTTGTTTAACTTCAAGCCTTTAAGATCCCAGACGCTATATCTTTTGATAGCCGGGCACCATACATTGTCTTTACCACATTTGCTTATGCACTCGTTTTGTCTTCAGTGATCGTGTTGGGAAGGTGAGTATCAGAGAGTGTCAGGTTATTAGAACAAAGTGTTCTTGTGTTAAGGGAGGCCTTTAGTCTGTCTGCTATCTTAATACATAATATATAAACATATTTACATTGGCCTCTAGCCCTTTCATTATAAATTAGTATATTTACATACCGGCATATACATGCTTATAGCTATACCTATATAAATAGCTTTTGCCTTCTATTTCCTTTTACCTTCCTCCTGTCCCACTATCATGCTCACCCTCCATTCGACTCTCAGTAATTCCTCTCAGATACATTGCACTTGATTAAACCCCACCTGGCATTATACACCCTCCTCACCATCAATTTCTGATCTCGTATTGTTCTCTTATCTCTGAGTTTGTTGGCTCCCTCCCCACCCCCTCCTACCCCACATCCCCCAGAACCATCAGTCCTATTGTTTTATCCTCGGGATTGTCGGCCTGCCTAGCTTATATAGATAGATATAAGGTGAAAGGAAATAAAAAACAAACAAGAAAAAAACAACAACAGATAGTTCCAAGTCTGTCTGCTGACCCTTATGAATGTTTTC
>NW_022111377.1:2368648-2371901 GCF_000313985.2 Echinops telfairi
TTTATGTCATTTGTCCCCCTTCACAACTGCTACCTCTCTCTCTGCTGCATCTGATTTCTGTATGTCCCTGCCTCAAGCTTTGTCTTTGCTGAAACGCAAGTTGCCACTCCCTGACTGCTTGAGCACGGATCACAGAGTGCCTGGGCTTTACTTTATACTGAATGTGAAAAGGGAAATCAAGTAACAGCAACCAGGCATGGGCAAGAAGCCTTTTCCTTTCATTCCATGTTGCTCTTCAGACAGGCCTAAGGTATTTGAGACTGGAGATACCTGTTCCAACGATGAGACTTTACTGCAGACAAACACTGACAAACGCTCCAAGCATGCAGGACTAGGTCAGAAGGCAAAGTCCCGAGTTGATTTCCAAGCTGTGGTTATTTTTTTTAGAACTTCTCTCGAAGAGTGATTCTTAACCTTGTCAAGTATACATATAATAAAGAATATGTATTTATATATATGTGTATATACAGACACAGATATAATTTCGCCATCCCATGCAAAAATAGCTTAACTATTGGTATCTGGTGATTGAGGAAAACACAAAAAAGAGCCACTCTGAATTCAATGACATTGGAAAACGTATTTTCTATTTCGCCAATCACACATGTCCTCACAGGAACGTCAGCGCACGGGCAGTGCTTGCTGTGTTTAAGGTTTTCGAGCTCCTGGTGCTAATTCTGCAGCCCTTAGGGGGTTGTGGCACAGAGACTCGAAATAATGTCCTCCCAATGCTTTTTTTTTTTTCCAACCGCAAGCTTCCAAGTTCTATGAGCATTACCCAAATATCCTTATAATATATTCCTACTACAAAAATATTTACTGAAATGTAATTGTTAAAATAACAAATGTAAATAAAATCGGAGTGCAGTCACCAGTTGGCTTCCCCAAACTCCAGCATCCTGTGCCCAGCATCTTATCTTACAAGCTGCCTCCAGGGGAGCACTCACCTAGCTCCGTGATTAGGAGTATTCAGATCCATTCTGGGCCATTTTACAATGACGACAATCCTTGTCACACCAGCTAGCCACAGATGAGTCAACTATAAACCACCAAATTCCACATGCCAAGTCTTTAGGCATGCAGTGCCTGGTATAGGGCAGGTGTCAACAGAGGTATCACAAGCTGTGGTGGAGATATCCTAAGTGCTGAAAAGACGCCCAGACGGATACAGGCCACAGTGAGTATCTGATACCCATTCCTTAGAAAAAGCACTGGAATCTTTTAGTCCTTTGCTGCTACTTCCATCCTTTCACTTAAATAGCTGCACTGAGATTCTTAAGAAAAGCTAGCTGAAAGGATAAATTCCTAATAAGGGGAGCAGGGGGAGTGGGGGCTGGGGAGGGAAGCCTTCTTAACACAAAAGTCAAAATGCTAGTTCTTTAGAGTCCACTGGTGCAGGTGTGAGGGACAGTAACATGTGCAATGACAGCCTGGCGCGAGGCACCCCGCCGCTGAGCTGACACTGGGCTCCTCCCACTGTGCTCCATTCGAACTCCCAGGGTGTTTTCGTTTTTTTCACAATTAAAGTGTTGTTCTTATAGGGGTATCTCTTGGAATACCTTTGCTTTAAAATTCAGAGGGAGAAAAGAAAAAGGCTCAGGCAAGTCATAACGCACATGATTTATATGTTACAATATAGTTGCTATTGTAAGGATGCTACCTTTGTGCCCCCTCCCCACGCGCTTCTTCTGTTTTGTAAAAGTGATATTTTATTGTGTTTTCAGTGAAGGTTTACACGAGTTTCCCACTCACCCATTTCTACCCAACTGGTTTAGTGACATTGATTACATTCTTTATAATGTGCGAACGTCTTCATTATTTCCATTCTGGTTGTTCCAGTCCACGGCTTTTTAATGACACAGCTATCAGTTTTACTGACACAGATACCAGTTCTAGATATCCAGCCCTTTCTTCTGAGGTGCTTACAGATGAATTTGAAGCTCGAGCCTTTCAGTTAGCAGGGGAATATCCTAACCATTTGCATTACATTGGGGTTTTTATATATAAAACCCTTCTTCCCCTTCTACTTTAAAGATCATTTTATTGGGGGCTCTTACAGCTCTTATAACAATCCATACATCCATTGTATCAGCATGTTTGTCCATGGGTTGTCGCCATTATTGTCTAAACATTTACTTTCTATTTGAGCCCTTGGTATCAGCTCCTCTTTCCACCCCCCACCCTTGTGACCCCTTTGATAAATTATAATTATTCTTTTCATATCTTACACCAACCGCTGTCTCCCTTCCCCCACAGTTTCTGTTGTTTGTCCCCCTGGGTGGCAGTGTATGGCCATGGTGATCATTGTAGTCGGTTCCCCCTTTCTCTCCTCCTCTCCCCACCTTTTCCCTACCCTCCTGGTTTCCCTACTCCCATTCCTGTTCCTGGATTCTGTTTCGTGAGCTCTTATCTCTTATCTGTACTTGTGTACATGCTCTGGTCTAGCCTGTAGTGAAAGGCAGGACTGGAGTCATGCCAGTGGGGGTGGGGGTGGGGTAAAGAAGCCTTAAGGAACCAGAGGAATACTGTGTGTTTCATTGATGCTATACTGCACCCTGGTCGACTCATCCTTTCTTTGTGACCCTTCTGTGAGGGGATGTCCCATTGTCTACAGATGGGTTTTGAGTTTGCTCCAACACCTTTAAGACTCCAGATGCTATGTCTTTTGATAGCCAGGCACCATCCACTTTCTTCACCAAATTTGCTTATGCACCCATTTTGTCTTCGGCGATTGTGCCAGGAGGGTGAGTATTACAGAATGTCAGTTTATTAGAACAAAGTGTTCTTGCATTGAGGGAGGGCCTGATCAGAGGCCCTAAGTCCATCCACTACCTCAGCGTATTGCCATATAAATATATGTACATAGGTCAAGACCTCTATTTATATGAATTACTGTATTTATACACATACACAACTATGCTTATACCTCTATCCATAGCTTTGCTTCCTAGATCTTTCCTGTTTCCTTTTACCTCCCTTATGCCCCACCATCATGCTTGCCCTTCTTCCTCCTCTTAGTAATTCCTCCCAGCTGGAGGAATTCTTCTTTCTTATAAAATAGATTTTATTACAATTCAGTAATAATTTCTCCCCACCGCAATTGGGATTGTATACTGGTGGCAGAGTGCTCATGCACTGGACTGCTATTCACAAGGCCAGCAGTTCGAAACCATCAGCTGCCTCATGGAAGAATGATGAAGTTTTCACTTCCATAAAGAGTTACAGTCTTGGAAACCCATAGGGGCAGTTCTAC
>NW_022111377.1:2373361-2374585 GCF_000313985.2 Echinops telfairi
CAGTTTATCATTGTTTTATGGAAATGCTATCCTTGTGTACAAGTTTGATACCCGAGCCCACCTTTCTGTGAATGCCAGTTCTCTCTCCTTCAAGGGGATGGGCTCTGAACAAGTTAGTCACCTACGCTGAACCTCCACTGCATCATCGGTCAGATGGAAGGGATGCCAACCTCACGGGGCTGTGGTGAAGAAGGAAGTTGAGGCAGCACATGTTTGGTGCCTGCGTCAATAAAACTTTACGCCCTTCAGCTGGATTTTAAACAGTGGTACGAAAGCCAGCTGAGGGCTTACTACAAAATATTAACCAGATGGAATTCAAGGAAACGCTTGAAATTCAAAAACATTCAACTCTTGAGTAAAAGGTAGGATATTTTGCTTTAAAACATAATTAGCCAGACCACAACACAGGGAATACAGGATGGATAAACCCCTCAGGGCCAACAAGGAGAGTAGAGATGCCAGGAGGATTAGGGGAATGTGGGGGAATAAGGGGAGCATCAGCCACAGGATCAATTAGAACCCCCTCCCCGGGGGACGAATAATGGAAAAGTGGGTGAGGGGAAACGGAGAACGATGTAAGATATGGAAAAAATAATCTATAACTTATCAAGGGTTCATGAGGGAGGATGCGGGAGGGAGGAGGAAGAAACAGGGAGCTGATATCAGGGGTTCAAGTGGGAAGAGAATGCTTTGAAAATGATGATGGCGGCATACGTGCACATGTGCTTGACACACTGGATCAATGTATGATGTAAGAGCCCCCAATAAAAATATTTTTTTTAAAACCCCATAATTAACCTTGATAAGTAAATAACGTGAAACGAGATTAAAATGAGTAAATGTAAAGGTTCATATACAATCTGGCCATTTGTCACAACCGTCTTTTCTCTCTCTACCCCCAAGTGGCCAAATTTCTCCAAACAATTACTCTGTCTCTATTTCCATCTGCAGCGCCTCTTCCACAGCTGGTTCCAATCTGGTCTGTAATCTCATCACTTTATTGAAATATTTCTCGCCACGGTTACCAAAAACCTTCATGTTTCAAAACTCAAAGACAACTTCTGTTTATTTTCTTCTTCAGTGACCTCTCAGCCGCCAGGGGAACAATGGCGCATGCCTCTGAGCTCTGCTGCTCTGTTTGCCTTCCCACAGTGCTCTCCAGGTTTCTTGTACCCCCACCCCCAATCTGTTTCTTTTGAAAATACATCTTGTTTCAGAGGCAAA
>NW_022111377.1:2375248-2475361 GCF_000313985.2 Echinops telfairi
CACATTTTCTTCCCATAGACCTTTTTGCCTACTAGACTTTCCGTACAGCAAGAAAATAAGCCATCATTATTTACTATCGGGGTCCAATGAACCCTAAGTGGTTTTTCACATTTCCCCCCAGGAATAAAGGGAGAATAAAAGAAAACTTTATTGGAAATCTTAATTATAATTCAAATAAATTAAAATCTGTATTACATGTTTTTCTGGTTTGAAAATAGAAATACCCCAATGGACATTGTCCTCTGAATACGACTTACAGCTCATCATCTGTCAGAAGTGAAATTTGAATAGACATCTGTTTGGTAAATACTGATTCCAGGTTTCAAATACATCTTCAGTATGTTCTGGTTTCCTTTATTATTTCTGGTTCCTTAGCTTCTGGATACATCACTGGAACGTCCTGCCTTTGAACATCTTGCTGGCTCATCTTTTTGCTGATGAGAAGTCTTTCATCATGGCTGAATAAGTGCAGAGCATTTTCATTTTAGGTTTAGATAGACCAATGAGAATGATAATCGAATCATTTTTTATGTCTACATCATTTATTTCTTCCAATCACCTTTGAGCACAAACCTGCCTTTAGCATTTGTCCACATTAGAATTTAGGAAGTAAATATTGTGCACAAACGTCGTTTAAGAGATGAAAAAGTATTATCACATGTCCTTGCTGTCGCACACTGTGCGCTGCCTAACCAGAGGAGCATGTCATCATTTCCTTTGTCCCTGCGGATGTGTTATTGTTCACTCAGTGATCCCTAGGATGGGGAAAATTCACCAAGGATAAATTCATTTGAAAAGTCATTCTGAGATTGCACTTATACCATCCATTTTACCCACCATCGTGAGAGTCTAGAATGCTTCTGTCTTTCTGTATTCATCTTCTAATACAGCTAATAATTGGGGACTATCTTCTGTCAATTCTATTCTTTATGCTATTATAGGAGAAACTGGTTTCTCAACTATGTTCAATTATATGTGTATATGCAAAGACAGTGTGTTTTAGACTTCCTTTATATATTTTTTACTCTAGGAAATATGAGGGGACTCCTAAATGTTGCATAAAATGGAATAAAAATGTGATGAAATATTCCACAAACTTTTTAAAGCCCCTTGTGCAAAAAAATCAAAAGACAAAAGGTAGACAATAATTTAATAACAAAGATTTGTTTTTATTATTGTCATCCTTTTACATTATTCTATCATTCTCTTCTTTTATTATCTTTTTAAAAGTATGTTTGGTCATAATTGATGATTAAGGATGAACTAATTTCTCACAATATTATAGAAACTAGGGATGATAAGATTACTCAGATCTTCCAATGAATCTTATTATCCAATGGACTCACAGTAATAGTAATGTTTTCTATATTAATAAACTGTAAAATTTCTCTTTATTCCCTGAAATATTTCCTGTTTTCTACATTAATAAAGAGTAAACTTTCTCTCTATTCCCTGAAATATTTCTGAGGATGAATGAAATTCACGAAATAGAAATCCCTAAAAAGTAGTAAGGACTACTGAAAGAAAAAAAAAAGGAAGGAAGAAAGTCAAAACCTAAAATGAAATCCATGGGCCTGCCAGTCAGAGCTAACAGCACCCACTCACCTCGCAAAGACCGGAGTGAACGCACTTCTTCAAGAAGGCTTTTCGGGATCTCCCTGACCAGAAAACTCTCCTGAAACACATTTCTATAATGTGTCATGAGAACTAATCTGACTCAAAGAGAGTTCTGGGTTTTGTCCTGGTTCTGAGGATAGCCTGTGCATACTTGCAATTTGCCAAGTGATGGAACTATCTTTGTTATTCTGAGCGGGCCCCGTGGATCACACCTGATTTTTCATGGACCCATTGAATCATGTCATACAGTCTAGGCCAAGATGACTCCTGGTGGGGACTAGTCATGCCAGAAAGACCAACCACGTGACTAGAGCGCGATCATTAGACCACATTCGGTAAGCTCAGGTTCCAGAGAAGGGGGAGAGGAAGTTGAAAATTAAATTCAACCAATCACTTCAACACAACAAAGCTCCAACAAAAATCCCGGACACTGGAGCACAAATGAGCATTGCTGTACTTCAGACTGGGCAGGCGATGCACCCCCAGGGGCTTCACGTTTAGAACTATTTACGAAGTGAGTCTTGCCGGGGTTCTGCCTTGCATAGCCTTTTGCTAAAGCAGAATCGTAGCCTTAACTATTGCACTTTCCTGTGAGTTGGTCTAGCAAATTACTGAACGCAAGACTAGTCATGGGAGACCCCACATTTGAAGGCTGACTGGTCAGCAGGGTGGCCTGGTCGTTCCCCAAACAGGCAGTCTTGTGGGAGGAGGATGGATGCCCTTAGATTGTGCTGCTTGGCCAACTCTTTGCACATAACGTCACTTCCTTTCTTTCACAGAACTCAAAGCTCACTGCCATAGAGTCAATGCGGACTTTGAACCACCCTCTAGGGCGGAGTAGAACCGCCTCTGTGGGTTTCCAAGGCTGTACATCTGTATGGGAGCGGAAAACCTCATCTTTCTCTCTGGGAGGGGATGGTGTACATCTGCTAATCTTCTGGTGCAACATGTAACCTACACTGCATTCCCGGGGCTGCCTTCGGAACACTGAGCCTTTCAATTTGACATTTATTGGTCTGATTCATATAAGCAATCAATAAGCAAGTGCCAGTTACTCCATAAAAGGGTGAGTTAATGGGGACAATATGATTCTTGTTTTGATTTCCAGTGTATGTATGGCACACAGTAGGTTCCCCAGAAAAAACAGAGGAAAACAGATCCTAACTCAGTTCTGTTCGGTTCTGGGCTACAAAAGACAACCATGATGGCCAATTACTGCTGCGTGATTTTCGCCTATAAGACGATTAAATACTTTCATGCTTGTTCCCACCTGCCTCCAACTGCAAATCCTTGACAATGGGTGAAGGAAATATTTACTAAAGAACTGCTGGGGCCACGCCCTTTACACGTTTATTGGATCTTGTGATTCTAAAAATTTTACAAAGTAGATATTAATATTCTCGTTTTCCAGGTCTGACTAGGGTCCAGAAGATGAAGTAACTTGCCCAAGGTCATGAAGTCACTAGGTAGGAGGAAAACCAGATTCGAATCCATGACTGGTCTGAGTCAAGCTGTGCTCTTTCTAATCCATCCACTCGTGTACCCCCAGGGAGATGGGCAGTATTTCTTTTCCAGGTACAGAAGGACCCTGGACATGACTTCATTTCAATCCATATTTACATTTTGTTCATCTGTGACCTAAAAAAAAATCCTGAGAAGTGTATAAACCCTTGTCTTGTGTGTGGAGTCTTCCCTGAAAATGCTCTATCACACACTGCCCCCGAGAGAAACCAGAAAGTCAGCTCCAACTTACTCAACTATGTGGTGGAACACATTTGCAAGGACGCTTCACTTGGCCAACTTGGGTAGGAAGGTCCCTAACAGGGATTTGCCTTTTGCCTGTACCTCAGAAATATATTTCCACCAGCTATTGTAATGATTGTTTCCATAAAATATTGGGACTTAACGTAAGCCCGGTGTTTTTAAATCTGTCAGATAGGTACACATTGATGTACTGGGGAAGAGGGCCTAATGGCTTCCTCCTCAGAGCTTATTTCACCTCGTACATTTCTATTAGCGACTTAGGCGCCGTCTTCAAAACGCAGCCACAAATTCCGGAGACGACATCATTAATAGCCATAAAAAGGTTAGAGGGACATTAAATGACGAATAACTGGGTGTAGGAGGGAACTGAGAGCGAGGGGAAAGTCACAAATTCAGCTCCCTCCTTACAATGTCTACCTGTAGGCAAGAGCGTCCATCACACTACAGGATAGTTACTGAGAGCCCGGGAAGTGCCACCCTGAGAGCTGTCTATAGCCAGCACTGTCTACACCAGGGGCTGGCACAGGGAGCGTGGGTCCACCGTTCGCTCAAAACACACACACACACACACACACACACACACACACACACGCACGCACGCACGCACGCCACTTTGTTTTCCCCACCCCCACTGTCACCAAGGAAACATGATAACTAGATCAAGCCCCACGGGTGGCTCCGATCCTCACAGCAATGGCTTGCTCCCTCCCTCCCTGAACAACACTGATCGGCAGGGCACCCCGCCCCCCAGGCACAGCTAGGTTGACTTGACACCTCCCCGCAGCCAGCTAGGTCTTAGCAGGCCCCTGGGTGCTGCACTACGAATGTCCAGGTTGATGGTTTGAAGCCATTCCTCGGCCCTGTGCAAGCCCCAGGGAATTGTGGGTGCTGCTCCTGCATTGCAGCCAGGACACCTCAGGGAGCAGTTCTTCTATGGAAAACATGGCGTCGTCATGAGTCTGAACTGATGTCAAGGGCCCAGGGCTGGCAGAGAGGGTATAATGAGGAAATCTGGGGATGACGTAAGGAAGGGGAGAGCATGGGTTTTGTAAATCACTATGGTTAAGAGCTGGCAGTCTGGAGCCTCCTACTGACTCTAACCTTTGTGTAGCCCAAGGGCTGTGGACCAGCCACTTGGGCCCTCTGAGCCTCGATGTCCCTCCCCGTCAAAGGAGACGCAGAGAAGCTGCTGCTTACTGCTGTTGGGAGGGCCTGAGCGCCTCAGCACGGGCAGTGCTGGGCAGCCCACTGAAGAGTAAATGTTGGGCGTGAATTAGGATTTCCTGAGAGATGAGAGATAAAAGATGGAGTATTGTGGTTCTGGGAAAGGCATGACATGTTAGGGGGACAAAGTTCTTAAACATCTGAGGGGTACCGCCTGTAGTAAAGCCAGATCATGCCTGGCCTCTGCTCAAACGCCTTCAAAAGGCTTCAAAGCTTAAGTCCTTTCAAGCGCCTATTGGGTCTGGATTCCTCATCACCTCCATGACTTCCTCTCCTATCCCTCCTGCCCCTGCGCGTCACCAGCCCCCCGCCCCCTGCTTACTCCCCCTGTGCCCGCCTCCTGGTTTTCAGGGTCTTCTCCTAACAGGCTCATATTTGACAGCATTTCAGCTGGATACTCTCTGCCTAGATTCCTCCACTTCCTTTCTGATTTTGTCTGGATACTGTTTTTCCAATTGACTTTTCATTGTTGTTGAGACCATACAGCTGGCCACCAATTTGACAATTTCTGCATGTGCAATTCGGTGACAGGGACACCGCGCTTCCATATGACTGTTCTACTCCCGGCCTCCCTTCTCAACTGGTTCTTAAGCACAATACTCAAGGCAGACTAGTTTGTACTTGTTAAGCTAAACCACTGTGTTTGGTGTTAAGAAGACTTCAAGGCGATGTTCTTGGTTTAAGCTTTAAGGATTATGCCAGGGAAATCGTTTCAGGAGTTCATCCAGACTCCGTAGCTCCAGAAAGCATGGCGCATTCCCTCCCTCCCCCTTTGGATCACAATTCTTCAATTAATTCTTTGGTCAGAAGGGTCTCATCTTAAGCCCCAAACTGACAATGCTTCCAAACTGCACCCCGACTCCCCATCAAATCCAGGACTCTCAATTCTCCTTATCCTGCTTTGTCCCATTCCCAAGCGATGCTCTTCAGGCAGTCTCGATGTATGTCCATTTCTAAGTGTCTGTAAGTCAAATGTCCAGGCCAGCCAGCCTTACTTTAGTGCAAGAAAGGAGTCCTGTTGATGTCGTGAGTTACATGTTGGTCTGCTAACCTAAAGGTCAGCAGTTTGAAACCACCAACTGCCCCCTGGGAGAACGTTGAGGCTTTCTACTTCTGTAAAGAGTGATTGGTCCCCAAACCCACCAGCATGGTTCTAATCTACGCCATAAGGTCACTATGAGTCAGAATTGACTTGAAGACATCAAGTCTTCAAGTTTTTGTGTGTTTTCATGCAAGAACAAAACTTAGCCTTTTCAATGATTTAAAAACTGCGTGTGGAGCAAGTGAACTGATGAAGAATTAGTTCCAAGCAGGCCCTGCTTCAATTTGGGTTGCTTCAATCATTTCAAAACTCAAGGCAAATTTACAGAACATCACAAGGCATGTATCAGCTGCCCAGGCATTTGTAAACTGGGACATAGTAAATTTCATGTCTACTTTCCATTTCCCCGACAAGATTTTATGCTCCACAAGGTCAGGGGTTATGTTGATCTTATTCACTGATACTCCATAAATGTTTGTTGAATGAACAAAGCTTGAACGTCAGACTTCAAATCCTATCTCAAAAAGAAAAACCTCATCCCTGCCCTTGGCCCATTTGATGTGGACATATGAAGTTGCTTACTTTTCAAATAATCCATGAAATCACTAATCACCCCGTGGCTCATGTGTTTTCCACAAAGAATCTGAGTTGGTCTCAGTAAGCAGTCACCTTTCTGTCAGTCCGACAGTTCACTCATCTCTTGGAAGCCACTTGCAGGGGATGTTGTCCGTAATGTCCAGTTTTAGGAGAGGAGGTTCATAGGACCATGCAACTTTCCATTGTGTTGCACCGAGAGAAGCTGTGAGTAGGAGCTGACTGGGTGGCAGCGAGCAACAATCCTCATGAGAAATCAACACTCACACTGCAGTATACTAATCTCAAGGCCAAATACGACTCCCTATCCTTGGTCCTGGTTGGCCAATGTATTGCGACCCCCAGATCCCCCCATGCTTCAACCAACTTCAGAGAAGAAACTTCTTTTCAAGTCCGATGAACTCCCAGAGGTATACACCTTAGATATATATCATTCCCTTGATTGTGCATTTACTTTGATAGCAAGGCGCCTCACACTAATGAAGTGGAGCATTAAAAGATTGCCAGTGATGGCCCAGGTGACAAAGGACACCCACACCTTGAGAAAGGAATGCTCCTGAAATTGGGTGCAGGGCTGCACAGCCTTTGTAGTCTTTGTTGGCCTCGACTAATTTTAGGTGAGTCCCTGATCACAGGAGAGCTTGCCTGGTGCCAGGCTCAGGCAACCGGTTTTTATCTCTATGGCTACAGGTCACATTATCTCATGAATGAACTGCTATTTAGGTCAGCTGAGAGTCTCTGCCTAATTGAACGGGCTTTTTTATCCCTGGTGTTCATGCTCTATATACCAAGATTTTAAATAATCATTATGGGGCGGGGTGGGGAGGGGAGAAAATGAAATATTGGTCTCGGTGCAGAGAAGAAGGGATGGTGACAGTTCACTTGGTTTAAATTTGGAACAGGTAAAAATATCTAAATAATTTTACATCATGTCCACTATCATTTACGGGATGTTTCGTATTTTCTACTCCTATGACAGGGTTACACATTTTGTAGTCTGAGTTTATTTTGAAGCTGAGGATACTTGAAAAAATAAGAGGTAAACAAAAATGATTTTTTTTTTTTTTTTTTGCGGCCTGTTGAAATAGTGAATGAGTCTCAATACTGTGTGTGGTCGAAGGGAAACAAGATCCAAAAGTCAGCAAAAGAGTCAAGCTCTATGAGCTGATTCTTAAAAACTTAGCCAGGACCCAAGAACTGGGTCCAATCAACTGTTAATGAAGACCAGTGGCCCCCATTAGTGGTGCTTTGAGGCTACAAGCTGATCCAATAATAATATTTTATGGCAAGGCCAAGAAACACAAACTCCAGAAGGGGGCAATCAAGTTTCTCTCAAGCAGGTCCTAGAGATAGTGTCTAATGAGTGACAGGCATCGGTGATTCTAATACAGAACCAAATAAGACAACCACTGCTCTATCCAACACTGAATTCTACAGCAAAAAACAGAGGCAGGCCCCCAAGGGGGCTGACCCAGGGGCTGCAGCAATGGGTCACACGTATCACTGTGAGGATGGTCTAGAAGCAGGCAGTGATGTGCTGGGTCATCCGGAGGGCCACATCAGTCGGCACTAACTCAACAGCCTCTATCAACAACACAGAACTTGTATCTGTAGTGACACGCAAACGAATAAGGTAGTGTCGGGGGTGGGGGGAGGTGGGGGTGGTTCCACATTTGTGTAGCATCTGGGAAAATATCGAAATATCCAAATTTTAAATATCAAGAATGAAACCTTCTGGATTTGAGGCCTTACATTAAAATGTGGCCCCCAATCACTGTGAAATTAAGAGGAAAAGTGTTATGTCCAGTGCTTAGACACACAGGGTGCATGTGTGTTATCAGCGGATGGATGGAATTCTACTATCGGTTAACGACTCGTCTTTGCAGGTTTCTGTACAGAGACTTGAGAGCTAAAGCTTCAGGGTTGTGGTAGGAGCTTGACCATCTCAAGTCAGAAGCTCTTATTTAATTATTTCAAAGCACCTCACAGATTTATCACATGGGGAGTAAATATTTACCAGGCAGGCTCCCCAGCCTTTTATGTGCAGCCCATTTCTAAGTGTCTATCTCAAAGCAGGAGAGAGAATTTCTCCATCAAAGAAGAATGACTCTCTAATTGCGCGAGTGGCCAAGAGTTCAAGGCAGCAGCTCTGGGACTGTGGCATCCTGGGAACAGTTGGAGCACGAAGAAAACTATGATGTCAAACTCTTCCCACATCACCAAATGCACTTAGCCTGTAATGGCAAATGGTGCTGCAGGGACCAGATCTGGCCTGTGGGTACCTGACTTTCCAGGCAGTGCAACAATGCCTTTTGAACCATGAAGACACTAGGTGTTTGTGCCGGGGGCTCGGCGGCCTTGGCCTCTCCTGGAAAGGAGTTTGGACTGAGGTTCACTTAGTACCTCTCAGACGAATGAGATTACGAAGTGTATCCCTGGTGGCCTCAGCCGTTAGAGGAGAGTAAAATCAACACTGGCCCCTCGGAGACGACAGGGCTGTTGGCCTAGGAGGAGACGGACTGGATTCTGGCTCTCCTCAAAGACTGTGCCCTCTCTGTTCACAGGCAGCCAACAACACCGGCACAGGGATTCCACTACATCTGTCTTCCTCTTCCATGCTGAGCAAGGGACGCTCATTCCAAAGATGAGCAGCTAAGATAAACCTTTAAAGAAAGAGAACGGTGGCCAATGCAACTGTCTCTGAGCATCCACGCTTGCGTCAAGGGCAGGCTGCGGAAGGCTGAGATGTGCACTGGATCTGACGAATTCAAGTAAGTTCAGTGAAAGTACTTCTACGCTCTCTTCCAAGCCCAGCGTCTGAAGGTGGACGCCTGGGACCATGGAGAGAGTAAAGGTATGCGACCCCACTGGGCTAGTGTCCTTCTAGACTTAAGTTCTTTACATGACAGTATTTCTCTTCTAATGCTTGAGTCCAAGCTCTGGTAGCTGGTGGCTGATGGGGCTCCCAGCCCTTTCCTCTCCTGTCCTGATGGCTGCTATCGTGGAGTGTGCTGCTACGACGTGCTCACTGCCCCCCCGCACAAATCTTCCCTTTGGTCCCCGGGCCTTCTCTTCAAGATTTCAGAGGCTGGCTGCAGAGAAACCTAACTGAGATACGACTTCAGCATCTCACTCAAGTTTTCATTCAAACAGCCTTAGCCAGGGGTCTGTGCTGTGAGGTCAACAAAAGAATGCTTCCCACCCGTGTGGGAATAAGGGAAGCAAGGTCCTGATTCCCCCTGCACCGGATTTGTAAGTGTTCTCTATTTGTTAACCAACGTCCTACAACATACACCTCCAAACTCTTAGGAGGGAAGTCACATCACTAACCTTCCTTCAAACATGAGAAAACTCATGGTCATGATCTCCCTCTGGAAACACTGGATTCAACACCTCAGCCGTGGAAGAAGACAGCATGTATTATTTTACTCATTGGAGCCACAGCCACATTAGGAAGCCACATTCCGCCACGGGGGAAAGTGGCATTCTAGTGGTAGTTCTGTCTAACAAGGGGCACTGAGGGTGTTATGCATTGCGCTGCTAGCCTCAAGGTCAGCAGTTTGAAACCATCAGCTGCTCCACAGGAGCAAGATGAGGTTTTCTACTCCTGCACAGAGTTACAGTCTCAAAAAAATGCACAGGGACAGTTCTACCTTGCCTTATAGGGTCCTTTTGAGTCAGAATTGACTCAGTGGCAGTGAGTTTATGGCTTAACTGGCTCCCATACAAAATAGGGGCAATGAAACCTCATCCAATTTGCTTACGTGGGTTGTTAAAAAATAAAACTTTGTACTTTAATACCACACATTACAAATGCTTGGAAAGCCATTAGAAGTGAGGTGGAAAGCAAATGCAGCTCATTAAAATGGGTCCTTTAAAATTGTTCCTCACAGGAATATATACAAGAGCAGTTAGCGCAGCATACATTAGACCTACAACGCAATTTGCAGATTTGCAGGACTTAAAGCATTAAGCATAGCTAAGCACAGGCTGAACTTGTCTAGTGTTTTAATTATACTCCTTTGTGAGGTGCTCAAAACCAAACAGGACACCCTAACTTCTTCTGTAGCCACTTCAGAAGGGGTGGCCACGGTAACATCAGGCTCCGAGTTGTGATTTCTTCAGTTAATATAGTCCCAGTTGGTAAGAATTCAAGTACTGTATTTACTCGAGTATAAGCTGACATGAATATCAGCCGAGGCATCTAATTTTACCATAACAACTGCATAAAAATGTGCTGAAAAACTCGGCTTATACACGAATATATATATTTTCATTTTGCCTAGCTCCTTTTTTATTTGGGGGCCATCTAAAAACTAAATGGCCCCCTCCCATGCAAAATATAGACATATATTTCAAATTGAACATGTCTTGCTAACAGTGAAAATAATTTTTTGTGGAGGGCTCTCGTGAATGTCAGAATCCTGCTGGCTGCAATATTTCCAAACGCATCTTTCTGAGCACATGGATTGAAGGAAAGATGCGGGGGCTCAGGAAGTAGGCTCTTAAAACAAAGGCGTTTTATGGCTCCTTATTCTCAAGGCATTCAACTGACAATCACCATCCTGACATTAGATCCTCATGCTTAAAAGCAGCATCAAGTACTCCATCCAGAGAAAAAAGAGAACAATATTTCAATGTCATTCAGTGTATAATTAGTGTTTGTATCCATAAAGGCCAAGCATTCTCCTTGGATTAACACTTATTTAGATGAAATAGTCCCCCAACAGGACATGGCTGGGGCTTCTTTGTAAGCATTCCATATGGCTGGGGCTTCTTTGTAAGATTTCCATAGTTAGTGGAATCAAGCCACTAACACGGTAAGTGGCTTATCATGCCACTAACTTGTTCCACACCCCACACCCCCCCTTGTTCTCTCTATAGATTAACATTTAACAAAATGAAAGTTTCCACCAGGTCACTACCGGGCTGCATATCAAGGAATTCATAAACAACTTTGTGGACAACTGCAGACCAGCTCGGGGCCACTTGCTCCACACCCTTCCACAGGCTGTGGCTTCTGCTCGGAGCCCAAGCCACATGTCATTTGACCTTGGTTGCCTGGCACCGCAGAAAGTCGGGTCTGGGAGCCCCTCGTTCTTTCCGAGGCTCTGTCGGCTGCCTCTTGAGATCGATTTTCCATCAGAGCAGTCTGCTTCCCTGTGACGCAGATGGCACCAGAGCGTATTGGCAGGGCTGCTCGCTGATCATCCTAGCACAGCCTCCCCCAGGCAAAGTGATTGGAAACTCATTGGGGAGCTGGTGGCCGGCCTCCGTCCGTGTGGTCCTTACCTCCTCCGCCGCCCCACCTGCTCACCCCACTGGCGCGTGCCCTCCAGAGCTCACTGGGAGCTTGGGTTTTCACAGCCATGTGTGCACCTAGAGGCCTCGCCTCTAGAAAACGCTCCCAGCGCTAGACTCCATGTCAGTGCTCAGAGTTATGTCAAAGGCCTCTGTCCTTCCAGCTATGTTCCCCCCTTTGACTGCAATTGCCTGGTTCACGGTACTTCCAGCCCTGGAGCTTGGTGTCGTCTTCTCATCTCAGGATGCATTTGGTGACATTTTATTCTGATCCTCAACTGCATAATTCTGATTGTCCTCCTGGTACCAGCCCTTCCTGCATATGGGTTCCTCAAAGGTGCAGCTACTTCTGCCTGTATGCTGGCTTTTGGTCTCCTCACTCCTTCCCACATTTTGCCGACCCGAGTGCGCTCCCTGGGAGTCATCGCACACACTCCGGAGGCTGGCACGGTGTTGAGAAGCCTGTGTAAGTTTAATAATAACTCACGATTACCATATCGATTGCAATCTAGGGAGCATGCAATTAGCCCTCTCTTCCTGGCTGTGCATTTTAGAAGAGGTTGAAGTTGCTTAGGAAACCATCTAAGAGTTCCTATCCTACAGGGACAACCAAGCCCTGTTGGCAGAATAACCCTAAAGGCATTATTCTACACGCAGACTAAACTGTGTATGACTGCAACCTTCATTCTACACAGGCTTATGGGATCGTGGCGAGAAGCCTACCAGGATGCACATACACTTGTCCCTAGAACAAAAATCCCCGTTTCCTCCCCAGACGCTGATCTCTATGGAGGCTCACACGGTCCTCTATTTTCAACGGACAAGCCCACGAAACCACTTCGACTTAAAACAAGCACAAACTCTTTCTAAATGCATTTCTTGGAATTAGGCCACCGTCGGCACCGGATCATACTCTTCCGTGTGGCTCCCCTGGCTGCTTTTAAAGCTCTGTTTTCAAATACAAAAGCAGATTTGCGCATTGCTTGTCGCGAGTCCTGTAGATGGGATGTAAATAATACAGCAGTGGGGACTGAAAAGAAACCTTTAGAAATGATGAGACAGGGAATACCCCAGATGGGGCGAGGGGGAGAGGAAACCAAGTTTCACATGTTCAGAGCTTTCAGGATGGTGGCTGGCATTGGCAGTCCATTTACTGAGACGGCCATGCACTTTCAATGTGGTTATATGGATCTCTGGTAGCACTTTTGGATAGGACTATATTTTACCAGTTGACTACATTCCGTTCTCAGTCCCAGACACTTGAAAGAAGTGGAAATCTGATCCTATTTATAAAGTGCTCTGCTTCTGATGAAACCATAATATTCAATGTAGGAGAATAAGAAGAAGTGTTAAGTTGGACTTTTAATGACAGTCTACAAATTCTACAAATGGATGTTTTACATAAGTGCGTAGCTGATTTTCACTTCTATTCCCTTTGCACTCAAAGTAGAAAGGGGGAAATAAGAGCTAACACTTTTCCCATCAACACTTTTTCCCCCCTCCAGTTTTCTAGTCAACTGAAACATTGCAAAAAAGATAATAGAAACACAGGGGAAATAAGTTATGACCATAGTCATTTTTCATACTCTACATTAGCTTGTAGGTTTATATAGCTCATGGAGTAGAGCACAAGGTAAAGGTCACAGTCTTCCTGGCCTAGCCTTCCTTTGCCCTTCACAGTTCACCCCAGTCTCCTGAGTGCCAGCCCACAGACCATTGGTCCACTGTAGACTTCCCTCCAGTCCACTGTAAAATGAGGACATCGTAATAGATGTTTCATAAAGTGAAATTATGATGAAAGTCAATGACTGGTTTTTAAAAATGTCTTTCCTGGTCAAAATAAAACCTTACGCCATTACCCAGGTCTCTCCAAGTCTCAGAATCATTGCTCTATGCTCATCCACCTCTCCACAAAGATGCCAACACAACTGTGGACGAAGGAGAGGAGGAGCCAGCAAACTGTGAAGGAAAGTAAGGTTTAATGGAATAAAATGACTGTTGCTATTGGGTGGCTTCGTGTGGGTTTTTGACTGGTAGCCACGTGACAGGGGAAAAACTGTGCCATCGGGTTTTCTTGATGGTCATCTTGAAAGGAGCAAATGGCCTCATCTTTATACCTCTGAGCTGCTGGATGGCTTGAAACTGCTTACTCGTAGCTTAGCCTCGAGGTGCTTAAGCATTGTGCCACCAGAGCTTCTAGTCTTTGACTACGTAAGGCTGTGTGCCAGCAAGTCTATTCCAACTCATGGCAGCCCTACATGACAGAGTAGAACTGCTACCTCCAGGGCCGCTTAAGCTTAACTCCTAAGACATTAATCGTAGCTGATTTTGTTGTTGTTGTGTTGCTGGGTCAATTGTGACTCATCTATAGGATAGAGCAGCCATAGGATAGAGCAGAACTGACCAAGTGTCCCAGTCTGTCATCTTGACCAGAGCCTGGTCTTTCTCCCGTGGAGAGAAGGGTGAGTTCGAACCATTGACCTTCCCAGTTAGCAGTCCAGCATTTCCCCACCATTGGCCACCTGGGCTTCCTGTGGTACTTATGAGTACTTCCTGTGTGTCCGACTTGTTTTATGAACCTCAGCTCATTCACGCTGTATAACCATTGAGGAAGTACTGGCCCCTCAAAGATAGGAGGAAGCAAGAGAGTTGTCCTGGTGGCACTGGCTGGTAAGGGTTGGACTGCCACCCCCAGGGCCAGGGATTCAAATCCCAGAAGAAAGCCTAAACCCTCTGTTCTCATAGAGGTTCGCAGTCTCAGCAACCCTTCCTTGGTCACGATGAGTCGGAATCAACTCTGTAGGAGCGCTTTCATTTATTTGTTCGTTTGTTTGTTTGTAAAGATATTGGAAATTAAAAAAAAAATTCACTGCCATTCGAGTTGGTTCCAATTCACAGAAACCCCATAGGACAGGGTGGAACTGCCCCTGTGGGTTTCTGAGACTGTCACTCTTCCCGGGAGTAGCAAGCCTCATCTTTCTCCCATTAGACATCAAAATTAATTGTGGTTACGTCTGGATTATATGAAATAAAGTACTTATTTTTTCTTATTTTATTTTCCAAATGGTCTGAGTGTTGTTCTGTTACTTGCAGCGATGTAATGAATAAAAACTATCAACAATGCAGTTATAAAAGGATCTTCAAGATGAGCTAATTAAGAGAGAAATGAAGGCGCATGTCCAGCAACACTCAAAGAAGGTAGCTTTTTGGTTTTTCATGTGCTTCTTGGAACAATCATGATAGAGATTTGCTGATGCAAAAACAAAGCAAAATTCCTAAGGAAAAGATGTGCAGGATTAAAAATTTTTGTAACCTAAAAAACTTAGAAAGGAAAAAAATATGAATTGACACTGACGTCGTTTCTCCTAGTACGTCGAGAACAGGTAGCTAACATTTATTTTAGGATGTATTTGACAGCATTTTACTTCCTTAGACACGCTTCTGGGGTGAAAGCAGGGGCCAAGGACAACGTGAAGGAGAGGACTCAGGCCTAGAAAATCCTGAAGGAGCTCAGAGGATGCATCTACTTCACCGCAGAGAGGGTTTGGTGAGCGAAAACTAATTAACAGCTGATCCAGGGAACAAAAGAGGGCTGTCGTGTGACATTTTATGTGGAAAGTTATTGTAATAAAAAAAGTCCAGAGAATCTGTCACATAATTAGTGTGTTGGTGATGATTTAAAGGCACAGCTGTATCAGATTGTTCTTAAGGACCACTCCACCCTCTGAGAAGAAAACTGGTAACTTTGTGATGACCTTGGTTGCCTATAATATTAAAGAGTCTGTTGCTTTTTGTTTCCCTGCTATTTAAAAGGAGACCAAAAAGATGTAGCTATCGATTATGACGCAGGCTCTGATCAGGAAAACGTTTAGATAGGCTAACGCGGAATATCATTGTACTGCCGAGAGTCAACGCTGAAGAGTTCACTAGAGACTGGCCGTGCGACATCGTGGAAAGAACATTGCGTTTTGACATCAGGAGACCCGCACTTCATGACTGACTAGCTGTAGAGTGTGAATCCACTTCATCTTCCTGATCTGTAATTCCCTCCTTTGTCTTGTTTGTCCCCATCAAGTGGATTCTGACTCACAGTCAGCTGATGTGTGAAGAGAGCACGGAGTTTTTAAGGTGCGGACCTTTCGGAAGCAGATTGCCAGATCTCTTTTCTGAGGTTCTTCTGAGTGGGTTCAAACAGCCCCTCTTTGGCTAGTGAGTCAAGCACTCAACCATAAGTGCTACGCAGACTCTTGGGTGCCCATGTAACAACCAGATCATCTATTTCCCTATCTAATGTTGCTTGGATCAAATGAGATACTGGTTCTACAAGACTTTGCTTGGTACAAGATAACTTTCCCTGCTGTTTGTAGTATTGGATGTTATCAAGATCCAGAGAAGGGACAACTGAAGTGCAAAGCCCTTAAAGGATACAGAGTGAGTGATATTTTATGTATCTGCAGTTAACTTCTTCTTTTTAAGTATGACACAACTTGGTTCTACATGGTGACGATGTCAGTCCATTCCAGTCTGGTGATTTCTAAGATCCAACAATGCTGAGTTTGGTGATAGGTGTAAGTAACTTCAATCTTAGGTATCTGGATCAAGCGTGGCCAGATATAATACTTTTGCCAAGAATGTCTAATTCCTGGATTTTGTAATGGGTAATCTAAACTAAGTTTTAAAATCGTTGACAAAAAAATAATAGTGCCTAGCGGTTATAAAGTCTTCTAGAATTTGACCTAAATGGTCTTCAGACCAAGTTTCACAAAGTCTTGGAAACAATACATCATATACATATTTCCACAATGCACGAGAACAAAGACGTTAGCGTGCTAGAAAGTAGAAAAGGGCATTAAATAGTCAGGTTCATCGTGTCTGTAGGCAATGGGAAGGCTACTTACATGAAGCTCAAATGCCTTGTCCCTAGCACAGCCTTCCCTAACAAACTCCATTCCCCAGTGAAATCAAAGCCCTGGTCTATGCATTTTAAACCAGCTTGTACAGAAATGCGTGTGATTACTACATGACTTCCTGTTTCCCTCTCAAGTGTAAGCTTCATGAGAGCAGCTACCGGATCAATTCCAATACGTTAGCATACAATGTGGTCCTTTTACTTAGTGGGTGTTCAGTGTATATTGAATGAGTAAATCACACGTAATGTGTGGTTTGGGAGACACCATACATAAGCACTGCTACATTAGTTGTCACTGTTTTATTTAAGCCAGGTGAGCTAGAGAGAAAAACTCTAAACAATAGAGGCTGGACATGGAAAAATATTCTTTCCCATGGATAATATAAAAATGGGTCACAGAGAGGGTGCTAGATAGGTTTCAGCTGTTTTCAACATTTAAAAATGAAATGCAGTCCAAATATATTTTTAAGGTAGCATCCACATCATTTATGGCTCCTTTTCAGGCCCATGCAAGTTTTCTAAGAAGATTCTAACAGGCCAGGCTTTCCAAGGTTAGAGTTCCAAGAAAAATTAGAAACCAAAGAATATAACAATCTTGCTCTGAACTCTTACCTCTCATGTTTAAGAACGGTCCCCATGCTTTAAAGAAAACACGTTGGGACATATAAGGCCTCATTTGGTTTTCACTTGTCTACATCTGGGTACTAGATGTCCTGGAAAAATAAATGAGGTTCTCCCAGAGCTTGGGGATTTATTAGGCTCCCCTCCAACCCGCATTCAAATTGAGGCTTTTGGAAGGAGAAGAGGAGGTGTAAGGCAGGAAGGAAGCTGGTGCGGGGCATGGCATGTCTACTGCTTTGGTTAGTAAAGGGGATAGTAGGAGACAGGTGAGCAGGAAGAGGTCCATTAGAGTGCAGGGCTCTGAGTGGTCCAGGGCAAGGCAACCATGGGGAGATGAACCATGGTCGACCAGATGCCATAGAAAGAGTGATCAGGCCAAGCTGAGTGGGAGAGACTGGGCCTAGAAATGAATCAGGAGGTCACTCAACAGTCCCGGAGGTCAAGTAGTGATTTTGGAATGGAGAAAGGTGAGGACTGATGAAACATGGTAGAGATAGAACCTCTGGAATAAAGTTCTCATCTCAACCCAGCAAGGGGGAAAGAAAGAATCGCAGTGTGTACGGAGCACTGCATACAGCTGTGAGTTAATGAGAACTGGTTACCGCACAGGCAGATGTAGCTGACATAGTCCAGCAAAATCAAATTGGAACCACCTGGCACAATACACACAAAACCCCACATTGAATAACACGCGCGGTTTTGCTTGCCACCATTTCTTCCTCTGAGCAGGGCCTTGCTCCTCATGCATGTCCCAGGCGTCTCTGAAGCCCAAGACCAACACAAGGCCCCAGCCATGTGGTTTAATGATTTTTAAATGCTGTGTTTTCTCTTACCATTCAAAACAGATCAACATAAGCAGGATGCTTTTTAAGCCCAACACGCTGGAGTTCTCTCTGAAAACTGCAGGGACAACGAGTTCAGAGCACAAACCGAGTTCTGCTCTGTGAGACCCATTCTCTGTGGTTCATTAACTCCTCCCATTTGCCATTCGGATCCTTGCCCTTCGCAGGAAGCCAGCTTGTTGGGAAACCAGAGGGGAGTCAAGAAGGCTGCAGCAGCTGGGCTGGGCTGCAGATCCTGGTGCAATGCTTCAAGCACTGCCTGCATCCACTGGCCTCTGAACACCCAATGTGCCTCGGTGTCATATGCGACCTGCAAATGCTTACTACATCTCTGGGAAAGCCCACAGGCAAGAGATCTAAAAAGACATTGCCAACCTTCCATGCTGGCCACTTGTTCCCCCCCTCCCCCAGGTTCTATGTATGACTGTCTGCCCCCCCACACACACACCTGTGACACGGGACACATGGTAACAGACTTACAGGTAATACTTTCCTCCCCACAGCAGGCAGTCTGCATACACAGCCTTTCCAAAGAAAAAGGTGGCAGGCAAGGTGTTGCTGCCCAGTTAATGGCAGCTCCAGGGGGCCTTCCCATTCCAAATTCTACTGAGTCTAACTGCAAACCGTGCCTCAGACAGTGGGCCTAAGGGTTGGTGGTTCGAGTCTACCCTAGAGGTCCCTCGGGAGAAAAGGGTGGTGATGGACGCTGGGAAAATCAGCCACTGAAGACCATACAGAGCACAGTTCTGCTCTCACAAGGACATGTGGCCACCAGGTGTCAGAGCGAACGGGCTGGAGACCAGCCTGGGGGCGCCTGAGAGGAGGAATGCAGAAACAGCGTGATACGAGTTTGGAAAGAAAAGCAGTAAGAGATCACCAATGGACAAGAAAGAAGTGAACCACGTTAAGGGAATGAAAAGTCCTGAGGGAAAAAAATAAAGACATAAAGAAGGCAGCTAATTGAGTGATTCAGGCTAGAGAAAGCCAAGGCGCGGGCTCACAGTACTGCCACGGCTTCCGCCCTTAACCTTTCTCCCCATCTCTTTGCACCAAAAAATCATTAGACACACACAGGACGTCTGTGCGACACAATCCTGTTGCCGAGGGAGCAGTGGGGCAGCAGGGATGGAAGCCAGCCCACTTGGGATGCCTTGTCATCTCCCAATCATCTCGGTATTGCTAACAGCCAAGTTGCTGGGCCTTTCCAACCAAGCCTCACGACAGCTGCGCTCCAACACTTGGGGGAACTGGGAGTGATAAAAGCACACGCAGAGACCTCGTACCAAAAAAATCTATCTAGAGGCACACAAACAAGTGTAGCTATCCAAAATATTTGGAAGGCTGAAGCTGATCCCCACCCCCACTCCCCAGCAAGGGAAAAATAAAGACCTTAAAAAAAATAAGAACAGTTTGTTCAAGGTTACATAAGAACAGGCAGAAAACAAGGAGTGATTTCTTCTTGCCAATTTTTCGTGGTAATAGGTTACACCCAAGATCCCTCTCCATTCGGTAGATATTTTGCAGCTCCTCTGGCTTCTAAGACATGAAGGCAGCTTGCCGAGACAAAGACGGGGCTGTAAAATCTGTGATTTCTGTTTTCCTGACCGTTTCAATGATGGCATGCTCCCTGTCATCCATTCAGATGAGTTTCTCTGTACTCAGAACATTCACACGCAACCCCTTTCTGTAGGCGTGGTTTCGGAGTCTAAGCCACTAACTGATCCCCACCTACAGTCCTAATTACAGCCAGTGAATAAGAAGCAGATTGGCGGAAGCAGAAAATGACAGTGCCCTGCATGACATCGAGTTAGAAAGTTTGGATTACCCTTCGAGAAGAGAGAGGGAGGCTGTGTTCTTAAAGTTTAGCTTCGGTGTTTTATGGACGTATTTTGTCACAGTTCAGTGGATCTGAACAAGCATAACACTGCTGTCAAGTGAGGGTAATCTAACCCTCTCCTGATGTCAATGAGCCTTACCTGGGGGGAGAGATGGCGATAACATCGAAAACAAGGACAGGGGGCATTTAAACGTTTACTGTAACAAGGGACCCTGGTGTCACTGTGGTAGATGACACCTCGGGCTGCTACGTGTATGGGCAGCAGTTCTAAACCAGCAGCCGCTCTGTGTTACAAAGATGAGGCTTTCTACTGCCATAATGAATTACAGTCTCAAACCCCACAGGAACAGCGGTGCTCTGTCCCGCAGCATCACGATGAGTTAGAATCCACTCACTAGCAGTGAGCTTGGATTTGGGTCCTTCACAAGGAACCGCCCCACCCCCACCCCCTCAATACAACGTAAATCAGAATCTTCTACATTCAGAAATCCCCCAACCTCCCGAGAAGGGTAGGTTTATTAGGCTAAGTGATTTGCAAGGTCAGTAGATTGAAACTATCAACCGACTACCAGGGAGAGGGATCAGGCTTTGTAGTGCGGTAAAGAGTGCCGGGCTTGGGGGCAGTCCAACCCTATCCTGATAGGGTCACTGTGAGTTGGAATTAACTCCATGGCAGTGGGTTTGGCTTGGGGGGTTTTGGTTTGGTTTTGTTTTGTTTTGGGCTTCCTCACCCCATATAACCGGGATATGCAATATTGAAACAGCTAAAAACGCATATCCCTTTCGATCGCCACTTTAAAAATGAACAGAGGAAATGGCCCAAATGCAAAGTAAAAATGTCTACTTTCTACTGGCAGCAGTGTTAATAACCTGCAGCTATAGAACTCCACTCTTTCCTTTGACAGTGTCGTAGAGATTAATAGCCTCCACAGTTAAAACTATACTTCCTTGACATTTTCTAGTGACTGGGAAAGGCATGTTACATGCAGAGTATTGCTAACTGGAATACAGCCTTGGGGAAGTGGGGCAGGGACCTGAACAAGTACACAGTGCGAAGGAACCATTCTGACGTGTGGATAGACGGTCTCAGGGGCTTGTTTGAGTTGTAAATGACTGAGTATTAAATTGATATTAAGTTGAATTCTCCATGATCTTGAAAACTAGCATCTGGGAAACACACACACACACACACACACACACACACACACAACTAAGACCTTTCCGCAGCATTTCACTCTAGAAATAGATTTCACAGAATGGCGCGTGGGTCAGACACTAAAAGTCAGGCAACAGAGAGTGAAATGAAAACTTCTGTAATCCAGGGGGAAGAAAAAAGAAAGAACAAGAAATCAGCATTCAATGGAGACAATGAGGTCTTACATAATGCCAAAATTACTGAACAAAAAGGACCTCCTTTGTACTTTAAATCTTCCAAAGAGAATTTTTTCCCCGTTCCTCAAAGAAACCCACATCTAGCCTACCTGATGGCCCAGTAAGAGAGCAATCTCATGCCTCTGAGGCTTCTCTCAGACCCCAAATGATGATACTTGGGGGAAAGTTTAGAAACAGCAACCTCCCCAAGGGCCCTGCCCAGAGCATCGCTACCGCAAGTGCTCTGCCGAGAGCTCCGTGCACACGGATTGTCCAGAAATGGCTCTCGTCCACACCCACACGGTGCCATTGGCCTAGATGAGGCTCTTCTAGTGCTGAGGTAGTGAAGAGAGATATCTGTTAAGTCTGTTTCAGTCGATGTTTACGAAGCTTCTTCCTTCTTTCCGGCCTTCCTGTTCTTTCTGGCCCTTGGAGGAACCGCCGCCCCCCCCAACGCACCCCCCCATAAGACACCAGAGATCATCCTTCCTAAGGAAAGTGGCATGGAACACACTTTGGAAAACACCGGGCTCCACACTGAACTCGTGTGCTGGCTGGGAGCACAGAGCGAACAGTTGTGCTCGGCAACCAGGTGGCAAAGTCCACGGGAGGTCTTTCCCGTCTCTGCACAGAGCCCCATTGTAAGCTGTATGGGGTCAGTGGAAAATGCTTGAAATGTAAAGGGTTTATTTCCCCCTCTTTTTCAGCGAAGGAAAATACCATTTCCCCCCAAAGATTGTTGATGCATAAATTGGAAGAGTGTAGAGAAGCACAAACCCACCCTCCAAAAAAAAAAAAAAAAGAGGAGAAAAATTCTTTTCTGATGAAGAAATAACCAAGTGTTCACATTCAGAAAGAATGTGAGAGGAAATAAACCATAGCTCTGGGAATGTAATAATTCCAAACAATCCTTTGCGTACAAGTGCATATTGTTTTATATCACTGCTCTATAAATCATCTCTGTGCTGTTCAATCAAATGCTGGCTAAGTGGAAGACAGTTTCAACCAAATTTCAAATTTTAGAAAATAAAGCAACAAGCAACAGGGTTTTATTGCTGTGTTAACCGAGTGGAGAGACAGAGTGAAATGAGATTAATAATAAGGGATTTAGGAAAGCCTTGGGGTGGGGGGGTAAGAATTCTCATTCACATATTCATTCTGAGGGTTCTGTTGGCTATTATTAGTGTACTGTTTAAAATGAGGCAAGACAGGAAAGGGTAAATGAGGAGAACCTTCGAGTAGATGGAAATGATGGTACACAGGGGACCACAGAAGCCATGAAAATTAGCACTGAGCCCACATGCCCAGGCCATAAAAGAAATCAGGACAGTCTTAATGAGAATTAGGCAGTTCGCCTAATGAGAACCTTAATATACTTTATCTTCCCTTTATATTTCATTTTGGTGTCATTAGATGCAGCCAACCAACAAGTATTTATTGAGTACATACCCTGTGCCCAGCTGGGGGAGCAGGGCAGACAGAGCTCAGGGGAAGGCTCAAATTGCCTACAGCAGTGAGTTCCAACCTGTGATTTCCTGACCAGCAGTATCAGCACAGAATCACCTGGGAACCCGTTAGAAATGCAAATTATCAACCACACCCACACCAACCCACTGAATCAGAAAGTCTGGGGATCAGCCCAGCATTCCTAGCTTTTAACAAGGCTTGGCTTTCTGCTCCCATAAAGATTTGCAGCCCTGAAACCCACAGGGGAAGTTTTCTACTCTGTCCTATAGGGTCAATAACAGTCGGAAATGACTGATGGCCGGTAATATTTGAGAGCCTCTGTTGTTGATTAGACTCTGAATCCCAGAGACCCCGTGTATGTCAGAGAAGAACTACACTCTGTAGGGTTCTCAATGGCTCATTATTTTTTCAGGAGTAGATACCAGTCTTCGTTCAGGGTGCCTCTGGGTGAACTCGAAGCTTCACTTTTGGTTAGCAGCCTAACAATTGTACCATCCAGGGACTTCATAGTCTAGCTGGGGAGGCATGGACCAGCAAATAAAACAGCTGAAAAGTGTGGAGGGCTCAGTCAGTTTCACTGAACCATCGAGCCTTTATGATCAAATTATTGCCTTAAAACAAGCCCAGAATATTCTAAGTTCTATTTGTTTTCTCCTGCCCACATTGCCCAAGGCACCCTGTTGTTATAAAGGGTTATTTGTTGGGCTACTAAACACAAGGTCAGTAGTTCAAGCTTACCAATCATTTCGAGGGTGAGAGACGAGGCTTTCTTCTCCTGTAAAGAGCTTCAGAAACCCACAGAGGCTATTCTCTCTGTTGGTAAGGTGCCTGTGAGTGAGAATTGAGTCAAGAGCAGTGAGGTATTTTGGGGGGATGGATTTCCATTCCCCAGAGGCTAAGGTAAAAAGAGCAAAAAATGAGAACTTCTACTAAAACAACCAATCACTGTTTTGAGTGTTCTGGTCGGACCAATTACTATAGAAATGTCAACTTTTATTCTTTAAATAGGCTAGAATTATAAAGCCATGTACCTCATTAAATCCACTTAGGCAATACCCCATTGCATGTATGTCTATGGTCCGATAAGGTTATCATACCCCAAAGCACAGAGCTATTGAGTTGATTTTGACTTACAGTGACCTTATGGAGAGTTTCTGAGAGTGTCAATCTTTACAAGAGCAGAGAGCATCAGTTTTCTCCAGTGGGGCAGCTGGTGGGTTTGAATCACTAACCTTGAGGTTACTAGCCCAGTGTCTAACTTACAGTGCCACCAGAGCTTTTACTACTGAACTAATACAACTATCAAAATAAGCTAATGTAAAGTTTGAGGACAAACTTCTCCTTTAAGATTACAAAACACAAAAATCATAAAAGAGACAAGGCTTACTGGTTGGATAGAGAATGGCAGAACACTCAAGACTGTGGGCTTTGGCCACCCTTTAGATCTGGAAGTGAAGGAGCCAATGGGGCTCTGTTTTCTGTGAAACAATAGACAGGGCTGTGAGGGGAACAATAGTCCTAGTGAGGTACAGACACCTCTGAACCATCAGTCATCTGAGTTCAGGGCACAGCCTTTGCCCAAGGACACAGTTTAGAAGGGTTAGGACAGAAGGAGGGCTGGAGGCAGGAAACAGAGTGCTGCATTGAGGGGATTGTTAAGAATGGGCAAACACCAAAATGTGTATGAGTTGTTGAACGTGAAGCTGATGATCTGCTCTGTAAACCTCCATCCAACTCACAATAAAAAGTTTAAAAATTTTTAAATAGATCTAGACTCCTTTCTCTAAGCTCCTTCCCCATCAACCAGTTAGGAGAGAAGTAGACCTGGGAGAAAACAGGAAGAACAGAGCAGATGTAACCAGACATTGGGACACAGCCGCTTCCCGCAGCTGAGATACAAAGTGGTTCTATTGCCAGGAGCAGCAGGGTACAGTACCTTTAGAAAGTGTGTTCAGAAAGTTCATGGACAAGTGGAATTGAAATATGAAATTTCCCTACAATCTTTTTGAAGCTCCCTCATGTAACCAATAACACATACACCGTGGCAGTCAAAACAAACAAACAAACAAACAAACAAACACACAAACCTGTATTACTGGCTTATGTACGCCCTAAAAAGCTTATCTTCTATCTAGAAAGGTTACCACATGAACAGTATGTGCTTAAAGTCAAAGGTCACAGCATCCGGTCATGTGTATTGGGCATCTTCAGTGTGGTAGTGTTATCTCTCTGCTAAATTTTCCTCCAGAAACACAAACAGGAAGTGCATCTGGGCTGCCAGATCTAGCCACACCAGCACTAGTGATAGCCATGAGAAAGAAGGATCATCGGTTCGGAAGTGAAAGAGAAGACGGTGGAAAATCACTGGGTGTTATTGCTCGCAACATGTAGGCACATCACATTCGACAAGCCCAGAGTGTCTCCAACACGACCACAGAAATCCAGGGTGTTTAAAGATGAGCCCCACCGAAAGCTACCGGGTCAAGGAAAATGTGACCTGGACTTACAGCCGCTATGGAGAAGCGGCTAATGACAGGGATTGCGGACCAAACACAAAAACAAATCCCTCTCAGCACCCTGATCGCTGCTAAGGCATGAGGCTTATTCCCAACGCTTGCAGAAAAAGATGACAACATGGTGCTCACAGAACACCCAGATCACATAAGGATGTGCTACTGCCCAGAACTGTTGATGCCAGGCAGTGCAAGGCGGGGACCGTATGCTGTCCCTGAAAGGAGAATCTGCTTGTGTTCCATTGTTGTGCTAGGGTTTATATCGTTTAGTTGCACACCTCCCTTCCACCACCATCCCCAACCCCCCGCCTCACACAGATACTGTGTTGTTGTTTTTTCCCCAACAAGTTGAGTTAGACACTCTTCTGGGGTTGGCGGGAGGGGGGGGCAAAGAGGATATGTCTGCATTTGATAGCGCTAATGAAAGCCCTTTACTATATTTTCCCCTGACGGTCATTCTAGCATCCCGTTGCTAAAGAATATTTACTCACACCCAAGTGCTCAAATATTTTAAGATAATAAGAGTAATAATAATTACAGCTAACATTTATTGAGCATTTTTATTAAGGACTAGATAACTTATATGAATCTACTCATTTAATTTTTGCAAAACCTTATGAGATGGCTACCCATCCCATTACAAGTCAAGAGATTCAAGATCAGGAAGATCAATTCCCATCAGTGCATACTGCATGAAAGTAGAGTTAGAGTCAAACTTGAGTAATACTGAGAGCAGCATCTCACATCTTCACCACCACTATACTCTCTCCAATTATTTAGTGTATTTGGTGTATCAGAAGGCACTGGAACATTCTCTTCATCCAAGTTAATATTAGCCTTATTTGTGTTTGGAATAAACAGAGGAGAAGAGAGCTAGGAGGTACTTGAGCAATTTGTATTTTGAGTAAGCAGAGGAATGAAACATACGAATATAAAACTTAAACACAAGGACTGATCTTTCCAATACCCTTTTTGGTACTGTGACATCTTATGTTATAGAAAAGAGTCTTAAAGAGCCCAGTTTTACCTTTGAATATTTATTAGAAAATTACTAGAGCTCCATGTGTTTATAAGTGGGATCCTTATTAGTGGAACCACAGTAATAAGGTATTATTACATTACAATATTATATCCCAGAGTGTTATAATAAAAAGCTATTATTGTGTACTTGGCTAATAGAGTCCATACTGTTATAATGTATTAAAACTTGGCTGAGTAATAAAAAAGACAATAATGTCATCATAATCTCTGCTACTTGGGAGGGAAAACCATTTCTCAGATGAAGTCTCCAAGCACCTGCCTAGTACTGTTATAGTTTTATGTATGAAGAAACCGTGCTATGGAAAGGTGGCACAGATTTATACACAAATACCTGGAAGTCTTTTGCAAACCAAATGAAGGATGAAAAGCACACGGGACAACAAAACGATTCAATGAGACTAGGAAGAAGCATGGGTCGTCCCATGCACTCCACAGTTTACTGTGTGCCCACACACTCTGTGCTGAGCACTACACGGAGGTATGCAGACACAGCAGTCAACCAAGAGACAGTGGTCCTGCTGTCTCAGAGCCTCCGTCCTAGTAGACAAGGCAGAGAACCACCCAACCACAGCAAATACGCATCCAACACACTGTCAAACAGTGAACTTTACCATCAAGTGGGATACGAAGACAGAAAGGGGGGCAAGCCATTATTGTTTTTAACATAGTAGTCAGGGCAGTCATCTGATGGTGTGACATGTAAGTCAAAACTGAGCGAGAAGTCAGGATGCCGGCCAATACCAAGCACTCAGACTGAGAGAACAGCCGGGCAAAGACCCTCCAAAGAGGAACACATGGCATATTCATATATGCCAACAGCACAGAAGCCAACGGGCCTAACTCAGAGGACAAAGTTAGAGCTGAGGGTGGTGAAGTATGCGGGGTTTGTAGGACATTTTTAAAGATGTTGGGTCTCTTTCTAGGTTTGAAAGAAGCCCTGGGGCTGTGAAGGGGCAGGGGTGTTGACCAGGAGAATGGCATGGTTGAACTTTGAAGCCCAGTGCAGTGATGTCCAGGTAAGACACGCTATCCATGTGTACAGTCCACCTGGAAGGTGGCAGTGTCTCAGGCAGGGCAGTGAGACAGAAGTGGGCAGAAAACAACCACGTCTTAAAGAAAGATCGGATAGAACCTGTCGGTGGACTGGGGTGGAAAGCGAGGGAACCAGAAGTTAAGCGGGTCTTCAGTGTCGCAGCGGGCAGCTGAGTGCCATTGGATGAGAAAGAACTGAAGGGAGGGAGAGTGTGGCGTGCAGAGTGCTATGTCTGAGATGCATGGGATGTGGTGGAGCGGAGACTGCTGGGTAAGCAGTTGGGGATTCCAGGCCACGCAAGAGGTTGAGGCTAGAGACACACAATCAGATGCCATCGCAAACAGAGGAGGAGGAGACAAACACTCTATTCTTATGACAGAGAGATAAAGATGAACAATTCTCAGACAGGGATTTGTTCATTTTCTCTGACCCCGGTTTTTGAAGCAGTGTGGCAGGAGAGAAACCCTCCCCCATACACTGCGTCTGACTCAGAAGACAGGAAGGTGAGGCCGGGGTCTGCCTGTGACCCTGCCCATTGTACCCGTACTGTCTACTTGTGTCCTTCTCAGGGACACAGTAACTGACCAAGGAGACAGGGTCAGATGACAAGAAGTTGTGGAAAAACGGGGATAAATTATAAGCCTTACGTCTTATTGCTGGCGAGAAGGTAAAATGGCACGGTCATTTTGGAAACCAGTTGGGCAATTATTTAAAAAGTCAGACATAACACTGCCATATGGCCCAGAAATGGAACTCATAGGCATAAATAGAAGCATGAAAACATATGTTCACACAAAAATTTGTCCACGGATGCTCCCAGCAGCATTACTCATGACTGCTGACTCAACCCAACTGCCTGACAACTGATGAATGGGCGCAGTGTAGGACATGCATGTGGTGGGATAATATGCAGCCATAAGAGTAGAGTATTGATTCAAGCTACAACATGAATATACCTTGGAATATTCCACAAAGTATAGGGAGCCAGGCCCCAAAGACCACATCCTGTCTGACTTCATTATATGAAAGCCCACAACAGGCAAATCCACAGATACAGAACCAGAGAAATAAGGATGATAGCGAAGGGGTTTGGAACTTGTTTGGGAGTGATGGAACCATTCTGCACATAGTGGGGCTGGCTGGGCAAGTGTGTGCATGTATCCCAGATCACTGGACTGCACACTTTAAAAGTCTGATGACAATGGTATGTGGTTTGTAGATTCATAAAGAGCTTAGAAAAAGACCGAGGAAGAGAGGTCCAGAGTCTGTGTTGTTGGAAGAAATATCAATGTGACTCTTGATCAAGTTGAAAACAAGCCACGCCTATGGCCACCCAGCAGATTCCAATGCTCGGGAACTCCCGAGAGGGTTTCTGAGACGGTCAGTCAATCTTGAGGGGTGCAGACAGCTTCATCTTTCTTTTGTCTCAGCAGCTGATGAGTTTGCACTGCTGACCTTCCACGTGGTAGCCCAATGCCTCGCCCATGGCGACACCAGTCCCCCTTTTCAAAGTCACGAGGGGCTATGGAATCATTTATGCGCTATGATGGTCACCATGCCTGCTAACTCTGTCCTCAGTTCCACCTCTACTAGGATCCTTGCTTCCAAAGACCTCTAACTCCCAGGGCCGAATGCTGCCAGCAATTTAAAAGCTCGGAAGTAAACAGCCTCTACGACAGAGTAACAACAGAAATTCGAAAGGAACAAGGAAGGGGGTGGGGTAAATAAATGTCCTACGACCACCACCAAAAAAACCCCAAAACAACCTTTTAGCAATTTCCTGCTTTGCCAACACAGCACTAAGCCTCCAGAGCTTTCCTTGGCATTGCATTTCGTCTCGTTACTGAAATTCTGTTCAAGTAAAAGTGGTCCAGCACAAACATTCTAGACAGATGAGCCTGATTCTGCTATTGGCTAGCAGTGCTCCAAATGGATAGAAACATGATAGAGCATTGCTTTCATAAAACCCAGAGAGAAGATCGTAGGACACCATCACCGGTCCTGGAAAGCTGCTTAGTATGCACCAAATACACAAAAATCCAAATAATCCTGAAAGAATCCTTATAGATAGTAAGAGGTCTGTGAGTGTCCAATTATATCTGCTGCATACTGTAAACTCCCCTGGATGCATTCAATTCCCAAGGGATTCATTTGATGTCCTTGTGGAAGGGTAAAGAGATCCGACTGGGAAAACATCACCGGTGAAAAAAGCCACGGGAGAGAGAGTATTGTTACATGAAGTCATTTTCACGGGAAGATGGACTAACAATCAAAATGGGAACACTCTTTTAGGTTACTAGATAGAAGAGGAATAATTCTTTAAGGTGTCCAAAGACCTAACTAAGAAATACATCCATGCTGTTAACACAAAGTCTTACAAACCTCCGTATCTGTGATTTTAATGTTTGTTTTTCAGAAGCAAAATAAGCGAGCGTGGGAACTTTGGTGGGGGTGGGGGGCAGTGTTCGTGCAGGGTGTTTCAAAGTGAAATCCCAAGGAAATGTGGTTATAGGGAGTGCCTATTTGAAGCTAGAGGGTCTTCATGTACACTACCACTGTCCTAACTCTCACCCAATTAAGAGGGCAGACGGCAGTTCCTCCGTCTCGCTCCTCGTGGGGTCTGCTCCCAGGTCCTGATAGGGTCACCAGAAGTGGCCGAAGGCCAGAAGAAAGAGCAGGGCCAGCAACCACAGAGCAGGTGTACTAATGGAATAGTTTGGGATAATGGAAATGGATAATGGATAATGGAAAACCCCCAAAGGCAGAAGAACCAAATGGTGGAAGAGGAGAGCATAAAAAACAGAAGGAAAGTTAGAAGAAAATAAAAACTGCATATTTTTTCTGTGAATGGGGAGACAATCGAGAGGATGCAGGATTTTCCCAGTAGCTAGGAGATGAACTCGTGCATCTATCTCCTGCCAACCCCAAGTGTGGTGAATAGGTAGGCCCTCAATAAATATTTACCACCCAAAGGAAGAACACACAACTTCATTCTGTGGGGAAAAGAAACAAACAACTGGACCAGGACAGCATAAAATGGCAACAAAATAAGCTATGACCTAGCAAGTGTGGTATAAAATGGGATTTTCCTGGTGGCTCAGGGTTGCCACCAGGAAATTAAAATTAAAATTCCAAACAAATTATACTGTTAAAGTTCCCATAAACTATTGTTACCCAGAAGAACAACACCAGTCTGTGTAATCACGAGCTGTTGAAGGGATCAGATATCAGGCATCGAAGAACAAAAAATCATATCATGCTCACCTCCCTGATAGGATCGCTGAAGACAAATGGGTGCTATATAAGCAAATGTGGCGAAGAAAGCTGATGGTGCCCGGCTATCAAAAGATATAACGTCTGGGGGTCTTAAAGGCTTGAAGGTAAGCATGCAGCCATCTAGCTCAGAAGCAACAAAGCCCACATGAAGAAGCACACCAGCCTGTGCGATCACGAGGTGTTGAAGGGATCAGGTATCAGGCATCAAAGGGATCAGGTATCAGGCAACATCAGAACAAAAAATCATATAATTGTGAATGAGGGGGAGTGCGGGGTGGAGACCCAAAGCCCATCTGTAGGCAACTGTACATCCCCTTATGGAAGGGTGGCGGGGAGGAGATGAGCCAGTCAGGGTGCAGTGTAGCAATGACGAAACATACAACTTTCCTCTAGTTCCTAAATGATTCCTCCCCACCCACTATCATGATCCTAATTCTACCTTACAAATCTGGCCAGACCAGAGGATGTACACTGGTACAGATAGGAACTGGAAACACAAGGAATCCAGGGCGGATGATCCCTTCAGGACCAGTGGTGAGAGTGGCGATACCAGGAGCATGAAGGGAGGGTGGGGTGGAAAGGGGGAACTGATTACAAGGATCTACATATAACCTCCTCCCTAGGGGACGGACAACAAGAAAGTGGGTGAAGGGAGACATCGGACAGGGCAAGATATGACAAAATAATAATTTATAAATTATCAAGGGTTCATGAGGGAGGGGGGAGAAGGGAGGGAGGGGAAAAAATGAGGACCTGATGCCAGGGGCTTAGTTGGAGAGCAAATGTTTTGAGAATGACGAGGGCAATGAATGTACAAATGTGCTTTATACAATTGATATATGTATGGATTGTGATAAGAGTTGTATGAGCCCCTAATAAAATGATTTTAAAAAAGAATGAAAAGAAACTATTGTTACCCTTATTATATGATGCAATTTATCAGATTAAACAGATTAGCAGACGCTTAAGATTTTATCAAGCTCTAAACATAAGATCGTATGTTTATGTAACAGAGGCCTGATCTTGTTTCTTCTGCAAAACACTGGCTCTAAGTCTTGTTAACGCTTGTCTTGAATTAACATCCACACCGTTGGAGGCAGTTCAACAGAGAACATGGTGAAGACTCAGGCAGAACCGTGAATGCCACCCTTTCCAGTCTTGTACCAGAATGAGAATTCCTTGACTTCCCCTGTCCTAGTTCCCCTTACAGTCATGCTCAAATGCTCCATGCCACACAGTCAATGCCAACTTGGCATACTGGGTACTTATTGTGCTGCTAAGTACAAGGTCAGCAATTCCAAACCACCAGCTGCTCCAAGGAAGAGATGAGGCTTCTACTCCCATAAAAAGTGTTACCATCTTGGAAACCCACAGGGGCAGTTCCACTATGTCTTAGAGCGTCACCATGAGGCTTAGAATCATGCAGTCTCATAAATACCAACAACCCACCACCATCAAGTTGATTCCAGTTCACAGTGGTCCTATATAGGTTTTTCAAAGCTGCAGCTACTTAAAGGAGCAGACAATCGCCTCTCTCTTCCAAGGAGTGGCTGGTAGGTTTGAACCACCGATCTTCTGGTTAACAGTTCAATGTTTGCCCAGGAGCAACAACCAGGCTCACTGGGACCATAGTGACATGAAATTCATGACATGTCTCCAAATCATATACGTTCATAAAATATACTCAACTCCCTGAAAATCAGACATCTTCAGTTAAAAATCAATTTGTAATGATTCAAATACAGATCACATCATCTTTTTTTCTTCTATTAACTTTAGGAAACCTTGATAACGACAATAGCACTGTGCCCCTCTCCCCACATATTCCTCCCCAAAATTATTTGGAATTAAAAGAAACCTATTTGCATATTTGAATTACTTAAGCTAGGGTCTCCTCAATGCACTGTGGTATAAATGTATACAAGGCACTAGATGTGCCATTATCCATTATTTTATAATAAAACTAGCCTTAAAAACTGTCATATATAAAGTCCTACTTCAGCAAGCTGTGATATTTTAAAAATATACAATATTATGAAGTTATGAGGCACACACATTTCTATTGAGTGATTTTAAATGATGCTTTAAAAATAATATTGTGACTCGTAACCAAAAGTGTTTCCTTAGCATGTGCATTCAAAGCTTACAAAAGGAATAAAATAGGCCGATGGGCAAATACGGGCAAGTAGTCTCATTCGAGCTAGAGTTCACAGCCCACGACTGAAGTGCCAAACTTTGTTCTCATGGTGTTGCAAGTGCTCCTAGGCTGACTTCAGACCAACGGGACAAGGGCTAGGTAAGAGGAGCAGTTCAAGAAGCACTGATGGTCATGTCAAAGACATGCTTTGCACCCTAAATCTTGGTGCTTGGTAAGGTGTCCCATGAAAATTCAATCAATTCACTTCAAAATGGGCAATACTATGTCTCAGCATTTCTTCTCTTTTCATGACATTGAACATGCTTACAGCAGCTCTGTGCCATACTGGGAGCTAGGTGCTGTGGTGCTCGGCGCATCTGGTTTCTGCTGGCAATGCCTTTGCAGTCTAATGGGAGCACGTGACAAAGACTTAGCTGATGTCAGAGTGCACGAGAACATCATCAAAGAGCAATATGCCTGGGTGTCCCCCCCCACAGGACCCAGTGGAAACATAGGAGGGGCACTCATGTTAGTACTGGGACGGCATGCAGATGAGGAGATGGCATGAGAAGGCAAGGCAATTGGCAAATGCCTCTCCTCCCTTCCATCCCAAAGAATTTGTAAAATTCTTATAATACCCAAATCATAATTAACAAGTGAGTTTCCCCGCTGCCAGACATATTTTAGTAAACATGAACCCTGGTAGTAGTATTTAAAATAATCATCGTGGTGCCCAGCCTATAGAAGGATCCTTGGGTGTAGCGGTTAGTTGCTTGACCGCTAGCCTAAAGATTAGTGGATTGAACCCAACACCTATCTGAGGGAGAATGATGTGGCAGTCTGCTTTGCGAGAGATTAAAGTCTTGGAAAGCCCACTGTGTTTGACAGGCTCGCTGTGGGTTGAACCTGATTTGATGGTGATGAGTTTTGGTTCAAGTCCACAGATGGGGGTCCCAGGTATTCAAAGAGTTTATTACGTGTGCTATTTATTCAAAGAAATGGCTCGTTTAAAAATCACAATCCTTAAAACACAATGCTTTATCCGTTTTATTTTAACTTATATGGAATATATAAACGCACATATAAATATATATAAACATGCAACATCAGTGTTGAAATGAATATTCTAAGTTTCACTCTGGAATTCAATTTTATACAGCGTACTGGATAATATTTGATTGAGAGTAGGAATCCTCTCAGAATTTCTCCTATCTCAGAACCATAGCTACGACTCTTTTAATGCATTTTGGTAGAAGAGTAATCACTTTCTAATAGGATTATCATCACACCTTGCCTAAGACGACAACCATCCTGTATCAATAACTTAATAAGCACCAGAGTCTGAAATACCATTCAATTTCACACACCACATACCTCTACCGGCACAAACCACCTTTCTGCATTCTTTCTAAGAATAGAAGAGTTTTTCTTCTTCAGAATATACAGAGGCTATGCAAGCATCCTCCACAAAGATAAAGACAGTTGCTGGTGGGAAAGAGTGGAAATAATTTCCCAAATGAGGCAAGGATGTCCACCCTAGAACAGTGACCCGTGTTTATCTTTGTGGCATGACCTTGTCCTCCCTGAGCTAGCCCCCACCCCCAACCAGGGCATATGGGAATGTACAGCACTCCCCATGCAAGCTTTGGCTCCTTTGCATATCATTACAAGCAGAGATGGCAGATGTATAATTGAACACTCTCAAGAGATAGACTGCAATCATGGCCTCAAACATAGGCTTGACTGTGAGGGTGGCTCAGACGAAGGAGTATTTCATTACGTTTCTATGCATCCAGCGCAACTCACGGACACCTAGCAACATTGGGGCAGAGAGGCTCAACGCCCACTCAAAAGGTTCCAAAGGCTGGGGATCCCAGTGCACCCAGAAGCCCCTCAAAAGAAAGACCTAGAAATCGACCTCCAGCAAATCAGCTCTTACCTCTCTGAAGCACATTTTAATTCTGACACAAAGGAGGTCATCAACCCTCGGAATCCACTCAGTCTTGCTGGCTTACCTTATTTGGAGTTGTAGGGAGTATAGGCCATTTTACAACATTCAATGCAAATGACAAATCAAAATAGCTTTGTTTTGCTATACCCAGGGGTCCCAGGAACAAGCATTCTAAAGCTTGCCAGTCTGCCAAAGCTCATGAATTCAACCTCTCTCCTGTCCCTTGCTTTCTACCTTTGTGATTCATGTAAAGTAAATAGAAAGCTTTGGAGTTATGGAACAGAGGCACATCAAGACACGAGGCAAGTATCACAGCACATTTATTTCCAAGGACTGACTGACTGAAATATCAGTCAGCTAAGTCATCCAGGTTGGGCTACAAGGACCAACATCTCTGTTAGTCTGGGTACTTTAGAGACACAAATCCACAGCAACTCATGTATAAGAGAGAGTTTTATATAAAGGTTAAGTGCGCATCAAGAAAACATCCCAACCCGGTGCTGCCCAAGCCAAGTCCAACATCAACCCATCTGTCCGACACCAATCCACAAAGTCCTCCTCCATCTCACAAAACACACACTATGATGCTGACTGCAAGAGGAAAGCCGAGTCAGTGAACGTGTAAACATCTCAGCATTGGCAGGGGTCTCCACACGGCTGCTCCAGCATCCAGGGCTGCATTGGGGTAGGCCCATGTGGCTTCTCCTTGGGGATGTCTTGCAGGAAGTCAGCCTTTCCAGCTGAATCAGGGAACTGCTAAGGCAGCTGCACCCTGGTCTGACCATCACAAGCATGAGACTCGAGAACTAGAAAGGCAAGGCTCACCGAGCCATTTATCCCTCCACCCTCTAATTAACCCTACATGTGTTTATTGGCCAGGTTGGCACAATAAACTAACTAACTCAATCTCTTAATGCATTGCATGAATTTATACTGTAATACTTGTAAATGAATGAGTGAACAACTCGTTGTTCCCTCATTAATTTACAGAGACCTTCACGGGGCTCATACTGCTCCTTCGTAGCTGTTGAAATGGACCTATGGATCAGCTGAGAGCACTCAGGAGGCACCCAGCGTTGGGGGGACAGGCTCCACTAGCTACTGTGAATGACTCTAAACCCGGACTCACTGGATTTCTGTCTAGATGGGGGAAAAATTGGAAATGGATAGCAGTGGGGGTTACACAACATGTGAATCCAATGTCACTAAGTCGTATACTTTAAAAAGGCTACCATGGCAAATGTGTGTGTGTACACATATGAAAATATGTGAAAATTTTGTGGGAAAATTCTACTGTATTTCTTTTCCATTCTTGCACAAACTTTTGGAAGCCCCTGGCATTTCTGTACATGGGTGTGTGTATTACAGCACGATTTATAAATAAAAAGAAACCCAGACCAAAACAAAAGATCAAACCCTGAGCCATAGATACAATCTCTCCCATCAGCCTAGATATGGTGTAGAGACACTGCAAAACCCAAGTTCACTGCCATTGAGTTGATACTGACTCATAGGGACCTTGTAGGACAGGGAACCCCATGTGAGTTTATAGACTGTAACTCTTTATGGGAGTAGAAACTCATCTTTCTCCCATGGAGTGCCTGGAAGCTTTGAACTGCCGACCTTGTAGTTAGCAGCCCAACACGTGACCCTTATACCACCAGGGCTCCTCAGTGAAGATACAAGTTCTCTAAAAAGGCAATATCGAGCATTGTAAGCTAAGAGGCCAAGAGTAAATGATACAAGATGCTCATGGTCAAGAGGCAGAAAGAATGAGGGGCAGTGGGAGACGAACCAAGACGTCAGAAGAGTTATAAAGAACCGGAATCACACACCACAGAAACAGCAAAGATGGGCTTGGGGGAGATACAATGGCTCATTATGGAGAAGACATGCCATAAATATTTAATGACACGGAAGACACTCAGGCCCTATGGATGCTTCCCTCAGCTACCAGTGTGTGAGGAAGGCTGACTCTAAGTGCCTGAAGGGTCATAGGATGAGACTGGCTATGGAATACCCAGGGGCACCATCTTCCCATTAGAGAGTTGGTGTATGGAGGCGAAAAGAAAGCAAGACACCACCAGGTGGCATCCCAGAGCCAAATATGATTCCCATGAATTTGTCTAAAACGCACACCATTGGAATACAAGAATGGCCAATATATCAATGAGATGTCTGTTTTTGTATTTAATAAAAGGTAAGATTTAAAAAAAAAATTGGTCCCCACAGAAAGGTAAATATTGAGACGGAAGAAACCTCTTATCGTTGTCTAATACATACCCTCAATTAGTAACCCTACCTTTACTGTGTAAATGGCAGGGGGAGGTAATTAACAATTAATAGGAGCTGCCCTCAGTTTAAAGCCTCGAAGGGAAGTAATTAAATTTAGTAGAAGCTGTAGCCGCTAAACAAAGATCCATGATACAAATACAAAAGGAAACACAGATTTGAATAATAAATGCAAATCACAAACAAGGGTGGACTACAGACTGAAGAAAAATGACCCTAACTTCATTTTTCCTACATGAAATGCTCCATTCAAGAGCCTGGTTTACGGACCTCTTTTAATCTAGGCAAAGGTTTGATTTGAATCCGGGCTGATGGGTCTTAAGTACAACCTTTCTCCCACAGTATTTCTGTATGCAGATCAGACAGCTTCCTGCAGTTTGAATTAGCTGTACAAGTACCTTTCATATCAATGCAGATACACTTGATATATAGTGTCAACATTACTACCAGGAATGGAGATCACAAACACTGCTCTGCTCGTTGGTCATGAAATAAAATTGCCAAGCAGAATTTGTGTAGCTCCAGAGGGTAAATGAATGCAGGCAACATGGTTATCAGTAGTCTTTAGCCTGCCTCTCTAAGCTTCTAACAGAAACATTTAGGGAGAGGAAGCGTTCCGTCTGCCTACAGCTGCACATTACATGGTCCATTGAGACTGCGATGCTGATGGCTGAACTGAATAACAAACAGCTGGGTATAAATGTAAAAATCAAGAAAACAATTTTTAAAACACATATTTCACAAGTCCACTGAAATCCTGGCACTGTCTAGAGAAAGAGCAATTAGCAGTGCAGAATGAAAAAGTATCCCAGAGATTAAAACTCAAAAATATACCTGGCAACCCTGGTGTCATTATACCTTGGCTGAGCTCCTCCATTACAGTTTCACAATGGGCAGTGCTATAGCAAACAAAGGCAATAGCCTCAGATCATTATCTGGCTCTGGTCATGCTTCAGTAGAAAGTTATCAGACGTATCTGAGCTCCCTACTATCTTGAGCTTTCCAGAGGAAAACTTGTTTTATGAATTTAACTGGATTGAATGTCAAGATGTCCCTGTAAAACATTTTCCCAGGGTCCTCCCATACTGACCCACGTACTGAGAGATGCATGTCCACAGAGAAGTGCAGTGAAGAATTTCTAGCAGAAGGGATTTGGGCTAGGATAAAATATATACCTCGTGAGACAGTCTGCTGAAAGTGCCCAGCAAGGTGCTAGCTAATGCAAAAATTACCGAATAAATTTTGTTAAATGTTGAACTTTTCTATGCATGAGGTGTTAGGTAAAGAACTAAATACAAGAAAGAAAGGCTAGACGTTTTTTAAAATCATTTTATTGGGGGTTCTTAGAGCTCTTATAACATCCCATACATCAATTGTTTCAAGCATATTAGTACATATGTTGCCATCATCATTCCCAAAATATTTTCTACTTGAGCCCTTGGTATAAGCTCCTCTTTTTCCCCTCCCTCCCCCAAGATTGCACCCTTGTGAATCCTTGAACAATTATGTAGTTATTATTTCGTATCTTGCACTGTCCATTGCCTGTTCACCCACATTTCTGTTATTCGTCCCCTTTGGGGGGGGCTATATATCCAACCTTGTAATGGGTTCCCCCCTTTCTTCCCCTTCCCCTCCCTGACCATCTCCCTACCCTCACAATATCGCTACTCCCACTACTATTCCTGAGGGGTTGATGGTCCTGAATTCTATGTGTTGAGAGCTCTTATCTGTACCAATGTGTGTTTTTTGGTCTAGCCAGATTTGTAAGGTAGAACTGGGTCATGTAGTTGGAGGAGAGGAAGCATTCAGGAACTAGAGGAATGATGTGTGTTTTATCGGTGCTATATTGTACCTTGGTTGAATCATCTGTTCCTTATAAAAACCCTTCTGTGGGGGATGTCCACAGGTGGGCTTTGCGTCTCCCCTCCAACCCACCTAGACATTTCTGAAAATCTAAAAACATGGATAGACATTTTTTTTATGGGAAAGTTTGGGTTTGTTTGTACAGATTTTCTTAAATTGCCAAACATTTGTTAAGTCAACCTGCTGTTATTAACCCATTCTGTTCCTATTTAACCAAGCAAATGATATGAAATGAGACAATGAGAAGGCGGATGACAACGTCTCTCAGACAAACTGGGGCACTTTGGGGAGGCAACGGGGGTATTGTCTGTGATGATGCCATGACAACAGGTGGGAACTGGGAGTGTCTTCGCAATCCAGGACACATATTCGCTCGATCTCGCATACCAATAGCATGAACAATGACATGGCAGTGATCGCATGGGCTTGTTTTCACTCATCCACTTTGACTTGCTCTCTAGTTTCCAGGTCTAGCGTGTGGATCGATGAAATAGCTAGTCTGAACAAAGTTTAGGAAGCAGACGGAGAAAGCAGTGTAGTAGTTTGCGATGATGTCAACGAGACACTCCCAGCTAGGGGCGGAGTCAAACCTGTCAATCAAGTTACAGCTTGATGACACCTCCATATAAGGGTGAGGGACTCTGGGAACTGCTCCCTCTCTGCCCCTATGTCTTCCTCCAGGGCAGGCGCATGTGGGACTCCTGACCCTGAGAGCGGTCGGTGCCCTGACATGTTTCCAGGTCCCTGGATCCACACGACTCTGGACTCACCAGCCTGTGATCGCTTCCTGCTTCCTGTTTCCTGCTTCGGCTTTAGGTATCAGCTACACGTGTCTGAGGAGGGCCCTGTTAGCACTGGACCTATACATTTGAGTTGGCCTGGGCTGGGGCCCCTTCTTGATGCAACGATTGCTTTTTGATATACATTTCTTTCTTGTACATAGATGAGTGTCTCTGAATTCATTTCTCTATGCCACCTGGCCTAACTCAATCAGATAAACTCTGGAATTTTTGCTTGCACAATTAATTCTGGGAATATCATCACACTATGTGTCTGAGCAAATGGAGCAGACACTTGCCTCTCTTTTAGCTTTCTGTAATTGGAGATGATTGTCGTTTTCACTAATGCAGATTTCTTAAAAAACAAAGATAAGACTAGTTAAATGCTTGTATCCCAACAAGAAAAGCCTTTATTCAAGCCAAAGGAGTCTAAAACAACACAGAGGCGCAGATCATTTTACCCCGGGATTTCCCCAGGAAGCAATAAGCAAGGTCAACAGTGACAGACCAGAGCTCAGAATAAATGGATGTCTAACACCCTAAAAACAACTGATGAAATGTTGTAACACCTAAGACAGTACCATTCCCCAGTGATCACGAGACCTGGAGATGCTGACCATTGGTGTTGATGCATAAAACAGGACATCCTGCCGAAGCACGCCATGTTTCGTAAAGAAGAGGGGGGAGACAAGAGAGGAAGGTTCTCAAGGAGATGGGTTGGCACAGTGGCTGCAACAATGGGCTCAAGCCCAGAAGCAGTTTGATGATGCCCAAGACCGAGCAGCATTTTGTTCTGTTGTGCTTAGGGTCGCTATGGGTCGGAACAGACTAGAGTGCTCTTAATTTAACAACAGCAACTTGTTCATTGGCAGATAACTGACAGACATCAACACAAAACCTTCAAGGTGTCTCCGCGTGACAGCAAAACAATGGACCAATCCACGGAGGTAATAGGCCAAATGTGACTCATCCAGCCCAATCTCCTCCGTTGTCCAACTTAATGTTAACTACCATATACACTCGTGTATAAGCCGAGTTTTCCAGCACATTTTTAATGCAGTTTTTGTGGTAAAAATTAGGTGCCTCGGGTGATATTGGGGTCAGCTTATACTCGAGCATATACGGTATTTCTCTGCTGTATAAACTGCATCCATGCTCTCGTCGTATTTACTACAGAACAGTGGGACTGATTTGCTTTTGTAGAGACACACAAGAACATTGAAAATTAGAGGGAAAAAATTTGTAAAATGCTGATTTACTTTGGTTCTGTGATCATTATAGTTTTTAAAGTAAGTTGTTCTGATTGGTGATGAATCCGATCTATCAAAACCCCAGGTACGCTAGTAAGAGATATGCAGCCTTAACATGCACCACTCCCACTCCCCAACACAGCATGAACAAGAGGGAATACTTTTAACTTAAAGAGGGCTTCATAAAATAGGCATTCTGAGTTGTCCTCATGCATTCCTTAAAACAGGGCAGTTATATGATATTATTGAAAGTATATCCCAAGATTCTCACTGCAGAGGCCCTCCTTTAAAGGTGCTAATACGTATTTACAAAAGAAAAGGGGAAAAAACATCATCTTTGTTGCGTGGCATTTTGCAACAGGTCTTTCATTGGAATGCCACAGGTACCTGTCCCAAACCCAACAGAGGTTGACTTGACTCCATCATGTCTTAAGCCCCACAGGAGTTTTATATATATATTTGGAGTTTGTTATTTGTGAAGCAACTATTGGGCAGTTGGCTGCAGTTGAACCTGCCTTGGATGGCAGTTGAACCCACTCAGTGGCTTTGTAGGAGACAAGACCTAGCGTCTGCTCCCATCAAGATTACAGCCTAGAAGACCCTTTGGGGAGCTCTACTGCAGCATCAAGGCTCACTGTGAGTTGGAATTACCTTACCAGAGTACAACATTTATGTTACAGCACACACTACACAGATTGAGGGGCAACTCAATTTACTATATACACGCCAGATGAAATGGACTTCCATTCTTCACAACTCAGTTATGATCTGATAAGCATGTCTTGGTTTGATGTCACGTGTGTTATATCAGGCAGGGAAGAACACAGTGAAAGGAGGACACGAAAAGTCTGTGGACTTTCTGAACCATCTTAGTCAAGCATTCCTTCTCCTGCTTCTTTGAATTGAAGCATCACCGTAATTCTTCTTGGTTAAAGAGTTGGAACTCTACGTGGGCCAAGAGGGTGTGGCATAGGACTTTTCGAAATACCATGGAGATTATAAATCTAATACTTAAAAACAACAACAAAGTCACCATAACTTCTCCCCACCCCCTAGCCCCCCTTCATCTCTCTTCCAATACAAAGGGGGCATTTTCTATTTCATTAAAATGGTTCCTGGACTTTAAACAATGCTAATCAACACTGAGCAAAATACTAAGCTAGAACATGTCAAAATCTCTCTTTTTTAAACACCTGGTGATTCAGGCTCGACTGAAAACACAAGCAGGATCTTATCTTGCATCTAAAAGAGTGACATTAGCCAGGCTGTTATTGTTGTACCACAGCCATGTCCTAAGGAAGAGTCAATCATGCCTTAGGCCCCGCAGGAGCAATATTTCGTGTCTGCGCTTAAGCCCTGCAATATGGAAGGTGGGGTGGGGTGAGGTGGGAGGAGGGGAAAGGCAGTAACAGGAAAGAAGCATGATGTCACAGGTATGCAATATATCTGCCCCAAGGAGACAACACTGCCTGTACCTCAACCAGCAACTCGCTCTACTTGGCCCATCATGCTTGGATCTAAATCAGATGGTGGTTTCTTGTTTTACAGCCTGGAAACCTAGGGTTGGAGAGGGGAGGTGCTATGGCCTGGGTTGACAATGGAGCCAATGAGCGCTGAGAGAGTAATAGCCTTTTCCTTCAATTGGATGATCATCAGTGGGAACCCAGCATTTTGACAAAGTGTTCAAACATCAGAGAATGGAGCTGGGATCATGTAGTTGAGAGTCATGGTATTGGGCCTTATAGTCTGATTTCTGAAAGCCTTATAATGAGGGTGGAGTGGATATACATTCCATTCTTTGGCTGTATTTTTGTTCAACAAAGCCTGCAATTTTCAGTCACTTGAAAATGTAATTATAGATAATGTTTGCATCAGTAGCAAGAATACAATAAGCACACGGGGCATGAAAACTCCACTCAAATCACATCCTCTTAGGTTACGACACTTGTCTCCTGCCAAGAGTAAAGGCATTTCGACAAGCTAATATTCAGTAGGAAATGGCTTGTGAGTTAGGCCAACCCATGCATGAATTCTACTCTAACTTTTCTATTACTCTTCCCCTCATATTTGGTGTCTAAACATTAAGACTGGAACTAATAATTTGCCGAAAACCCACAATCCTATCAAATTTTTATGCACTTGAGCAAAAAGCTATGGAGAGGTCAAAAGTGTACTGACACTCCAAGTGGCCCAGAGATCAGACCTGAGCTGGTTTCAAGGGTAGATGATCAAAAATCCACTGTTATCTTGCTTAGAGGCTTACTTATTCCATGGCCCACTTACTTGGCCCACTTAGGAATAAGGGAGTAAGAATGGATACAGTGCTAGAAAGGAATTCTGCTTAAGGCCAACTAAGGGAAGGAACCTACGGAGACTGAACTCTACTCATTGGGGCTGTGGGGTGCTACTTGCCACGAGCCTTCTCCTAATTCACAGGAAGGTCCAGTGCTGGCTTGAGGCTGTCCTGAGAAAGGCCAACTGTTCATCTAAGTTTGATGAAACCTGAAGCACTGGGAAGTAAATGGGGAAAGAGACCAGGTGTCTAATGAGGAATTAAAAACCAACAAAACCTCTTCATAACATATCCTATTATCTTCATAACATATCCTATTATATCCACCTTCACATTCAACATTGTTTGCTGTCTCCTCTCATCAGAAAGAAGACCCTGTCTCAGCAGAGAGACATCTTGACACTGCTCTGATCCCCTTTCTCCTAACCCATCTCCTACACCACCCTTGCCTTCTAGACTCAGATGTAGGTTGGGATGAAACAAAATCCAGGCAAAACAATTCTACGGGAGTCGATAAAAAGTGGGGCAATACTAAGAACCTACCTTTTATGCTCAAAACAAACCTATTCAGCTGCAAATTCCACAACATGCCTAGAAATTCAACCTGTGTGTGGATGATCTAAGGACTCTAGCCCTCAAAAGATTACAAGCAAGCACCTCTAAGAGCAAACTGAGGGGCACAATAGAAAGACGTCAGCGTTTAGAAACACACACCATCAGACCCAGGATCAACTTTCAGTGCTACCGGTTCTCCTGAACCTCAACTTCCTCATTTACAAATGGAGATGATTATTATTTAGCATGCAACGTTCTCTTTTTCTGGAGATAACTGATGATTAACATATAACTTGCTTGATTAGCCTAATGGCTGGCCCATGGTTGTTAGTTGTCATCAACTCTGACCTCGAATCACAGAGACCCTGGGCCCAATGGTCGTCCCCCAACCCCAAGATGACCTTAGTCTAGAAGCTCCACTGAAACCGCTTCAGCCTAGTAGCAAAGGCGTGCGTGACCCCACTGAGATATAAGGTATCCTGAATAAAAATAGTTCAGAAAACATACCCACTTACGGTTCTCACTCACTGCTATTGAGTCCGTTCCAATGCAGTGACTCTACAGGACAAGGTCGAACTGCCCCGAGGGTTGCTGAGACTGTAACTCTTGATGAGAGTAGAGAGCCTCATCTTTCTCTCATGGAGCAGCTAGAGGTTTCAAACCGCTGACCTTGAGGTTGGCAGCCTACCTGGTAACCATTATGCTACCCAGGCTAATCCCTGAAAGTGTTGGTTATCAGGATTAGAACACATCCGCACACGCACTAGCTGGTTATCAAATAATGAAAATATTGTTGAAAGTAAAACTTTGTTTTTGGCGTCTAGGTTTTACTTTCGAAAACTGAACGGAGAACTAGAAAGAAACTTGAATAGAAAGTGCCACACTCTGAGGTGCCCTGAGAAAGAAGACATAGTTAGAGCAAGAGGAAGACGTGGCAAGCACATGGCGTTCTGGCCACTTTTCATAAAGCTAACTCCCAAATCTTGGTCCAACTGAAAGGCTGCCTATAAAATTAATTAGACGTCTTTGACACAGATAAGACAAAATGTGCAGATGACACAGTACCAATTAATTTGTAGAGAAGCATGTTTAGTATGTGTGGCAGGCTCCCATCTCTAAAGATTTTACCAACTGTTGGCCCCAGTATTCCTTTCCCAAAGATCTTAGAAGCATCAATAACTTCTGATACTGGCCAAATTCTCATGAACTTCAGGAAGGCCATGGTTCACCCAACTGCGAAGTGGTTTGCTATCTGAGGCAAGAAGTTCTTAGTTTTCGGAGATTGCATTCATGGTCCAGTGAATTTCTTCACAGCCAATCTTGGCCTCTGGGGCAAAGACAGTGCTGAGTACTTCCCTGGCCCCTCCTAGTGGACGGGCTCAGACACCAAAGCTTTGTACTCCCTGCCACAGAGTCGATGCCAACTCATAGCAACAATATAGGACGGGATAGAACTGCCCCTGTGCTGAGACTGTGAGTCTTTAAAGAGTAGAAAGCCCGTCTTTCTCCTACAGAGCAGCTGGTGGTTTCCAACGCCTGACCTCACAATTAGCAGCCCAGCGTGCAACCATCTTAACCATGACACCACCTGAGCATGGCTGATCTTAAGGGGCACAGTGACTTACGATGGCGGGGGTGAAGCCAAACTCGCTGCCAATGAGTCTTTTCTGACTCATGGCGACCGTGTAGGAGAGAGTAGAACTACCCGTCAGTTTCCAAGGCTGTCCATTTTCACAGGAGTAGAAAGTCTCATCTTTCGAGTGTGGAGCAGGCTGGTGGTTTCCAACCACTGATCTTGCAATTAGAAGCTCAATTCATAAGCCACTATGCTACCAAGGCCCCTTGAAGAAGGCGATGGCTCCTCCTGCTATGTACAGCGTGGCCAGGAGTTGGAGATGGTGACTCCACAGCAACAGGAACCAACCAGGAAGGTCTACTGGCTGGAAGCCACCAATGATATACACACTGCATCCACTGTCTCCACCCTGTTGTGAGGCGCCATCGAGTTGGTGCTGGACCACAGACACCCTAAGACCCATAGAGGGAAATACTGCCTCATTCTGTGTCATCCTCACTATTGTTCTTGTCAATCCGCCTCCTCAAGGGCCTTCCCCTCCCTTGCTGCCAGCCCCCCCCCCCACTGTACCTATGCCAGCTTATAAAGCAAAAAGGAATTCCTTTCCCAAGTGATTTTTCTCCTTCCGAGATGTCCCTTCTATGTTCACCAGGCCTTTGGGTGCCAGAGCACCTAATGTAGCGGTCAGGCTGCGGGGTCCACAACAGTGCCACGCCATATTTAGATTGTCAAAGGGTTTTCTTGGTGGCTGGCTTTCTGCCAGGGCTAAGGTTCCCATGATGTGAGAACCCGCCTTCATATAGGGCAGCGGATGCTCTTCCCGTAATCAGCTGGCATGGCAATGGGCTCCCAGAAGGCACCCACGGGCTATCAGAAGGGACTACTGCTTTTGCTCCACCCCTCCCAGAATGGAAGCTCCGAGTGGAAGTTCACAGTGGGACCAGGAAGTGCATTTCATTTCTCAATCATCATGCAGGGGGGACAAAAAGGAAGAAGAAGAAGGGTGGGGTGTGGGTGTGGGTGGGGAGCCAGGAATTTGACTTCGGCTCTACAGCATGAATGTTCTGGGGGAGAAAACATTAACCGGTCAGTTAGAACGAAGTCCTTTCTACATTTGATTCTCCCAGGAAATGGAGACGAACTTGTGATCAGGTGTGAGCACCAGGGAGCTATAAAATATTTAGGCTGTCATTCCTTTCCCAGCATTAGCCTCGCAATCATACAGTGGGGCGGTTAGGAGCATATCTGCTTAGCCTTGTTTTCTAGATGAGCACCCTTGACACGGCACCTGAGATTTAAATGAGAATTAGACCTATCAGAGGACCAGGCAGAAGACTATCGGCAAAGGACCTCTCCCCTTGAAGGGTGACCTTCTCATTCTACAGGCCCTAAAGCAATGTGTCCAGTGAAGCCACTTCGGACATGCAGCACTGGAGCCAGGACAAGTGTCCCTGACAAGCAGAAACAACACACGAGGAAGCCCTTGCATTTTAAAAATTCAAACTCATACACAGCATGCAGCATCAAATGGCCTTTGCATTTAAAAAGTGTTTCCTGAATTCCCCTGAGAGAAGGGTAAACTTTGTGGTGGGGACTCAATGAAGATAAACAAAATTAAAAACCTCACGTGACTCTGTCTCTCTGTTTGTTCTGTGCCATCAAGCCAATTCCAACTCAACGCAATGCCATAGTGGGTAAAGACCCCTGAAACACCAGCAAGGAGTGTAAATGAGTTCCCCAAACTCAAAACCAAACTCACTGCCGTTCAGTTGGTGCCAACTCACAGCAGTGCTGCAGGAGCGGGTAGAAGTGCCTCTGCGAGTTTCCGAGACTAACTCTTTACCGGAGTAGAACGCTCCATCTTTCTCCCACGCTCGTCGACAAACACGAAAAGGAAGAAACACTACCCATTCCCAGTCAGCAGATGTTGGAAGCAACGTTTTGACAGCAAGATTAATTGAAGAGGAGGTAAAGGGAGCCAGGAAAACAGTTTAATTTAGCCAGGAAAAAAAGAAGAAGAATCTTGACAGGAAGCAGCACTATGGTGCAAAATGAAGACAGAGAATGTTAAGGCACTGCTTAGAGAAAGAGCTGGGAATTGACAGAGCTGTTTACCAGTCGTCAGACTTTCCAAAGCACTTGTGTGTTATCACTAAGCCCTGACGCCAGGAAAAGATGGCCGGGTGGACAATGGGAGTCCTGCGGGCCGATGTTACCAGCATGGACTGAAGTGAGTAACTGCAGTTGAAGGCTTAACTGGGGGCGATTTTGAGAAAGCAAACACAGCCACAGCAGAGCCAAATATAGCTGACCAAGACAATGACACTCATAAAGTTAATCGGTCCGAAATACGCTCCCCTTATGCTCAACCAGAAAACTCAACACCCCTTCTGTAATGGAAGAAGTCAAAATACAGTTGTATGCATAGACCCATGCAGCTGCTCCAGAGGAACTGGATATGGTGGGGGGTGATCTAGGTATGTGAAGACGGCTCTCCTCTCCAGGCTCCATTCTGAGGAGGGGCCATGGACAGATGCAGCCCCTGCTCTTGAAACAGAGGACTGCTCAGGCAAAGGGAAATCACATGAGCTGCAGCTGTATTAACAAGAACGGTAAAGACAAACTCAGAAAATGTAAGAAAGGCAACGACGCACCTTCAGAAAGAGTTGCAGTGTTTATGACTTACGTGAGTCAAAACTGGGCAAAAATGATCAAGAGTGATGAGTCAAACAAATGAACATAACTAGATAAATCTGCATTCCACTTCTACTAAGTGATATTCTTTTTATGCGTTTTCATAGCATTTTTCTTTAAAAAACCAAAAACCTTTTTTGCGATTTACGCGAAGGTTTAGAGAACAGATCATCCGTTTTCTATTCATCAATTCATAGACATTTTGTTTCAACACATCCATCAAAATCCCCTCAAAGTATCATCACTTGGCCTAACTCCTGTTTCTTGTTTCCATGTCTCCATCTTTCCAAATCCTCTGAACTTCGGCTTTGAGTGAGCGCTGGCCTTTTGATTCTAAACGATTGGTTATAGTAACAGATGGTGAGTTCAGTTCTAGACCTGAACCCTAACTAAGGAACATAGTTTTGGGGGGCTCACCAGTCCCTCTCTGACCAATATGCGTAGTCTGTTTTATAATCTTTGGTTTTGTGGCCCATTATTCTCCTGCTCTACCCAAGCCATGGTATTTTTAATGGCCTCTTATGCATGTGAAAGTTGAGCACCGACAAAGGAAGACCAATGAAGAGTTGAGGCATTTGAGTTGTGGTGCTGGCGAAGAATCTGAAAGTTCTCAGGGACTGCCAGAAGAACAAAGCTAATCTCTCTTGGAAGAAGGAAGTCAGAATTCCTGCTCCTTAGGAATGAGGATAGCGAAACTTCATCTCACGGACTTTGGACATGTTATCGGGAGACCAACTGCAACATCATTCTTGGTAGAGTAGCAGGACAGTGAAAAAGAGGAAGGCCCTGGAGGAGATGGATTGATAAAGTGGTTGCAACAATGCGTTCAAATGTAAATGTGAAGATCGTGCAAGACCAGGCTGTATTTCGCTGTGGTCTCCAAGAGTCAGAACTGACTCGATGGCATTTTATCTGCATCTAGGGCCTTATAATGTGACCGTATTTCTCTTTAATTATTACCTTAAGGTCTTTCAAGGAGAAAATGAAATGTCAGATTTCAACTTGTATTTGTGGCACTTGCTTGATACCCAAGGAGAACACCATTACACATGAGGGTGCACGTGCATAGTTCAGTTGGTTTACACCAATTTACTCTTCCCACTCGAAAGGTCCACACTAACTTCAGTCTTTTGGAAATTGCCCAGTCTATGTGCCAGATACACAGAGCATCCCAAAGCTTGCTTTCACCCGCTCTGGGATTATAATACAAATGGCATAAAGCAGTGACAGCAGCAGCAAACAAACAGGAGGCACGGACCCTCATTTGGTCAGGGGGAGCTATGTCCACAGGACAAGAAGATGCTGGCTTAGGATCTCTTGTCCAGACTGTCCTGGGGAGATTCTTTTTCCTTCCTTCTCCAAAAGTCTAAGAGTGGTGGTAGCAGCAGCAAACATCTCAGTTACAGCTTAGAAATTACAGCTTCTGGGCCAGAGGGGTTTACAAGCAAGAATGGAAAGGCCTCTAAAATGGGATGGGCCTCAGCTTTTCACTCAGCAAAACAGGCATGATAATTTAGTGAGAACTTCCTCTACCTTCCATTGAAGTTGCCCTGTAGTTCTGGGCAAAAACGTAAAACCACAGTTCTGAAATCTATTCCTAGCTGTGTTGCTAATAATCTACAGTACATTCGTCAAGATGCTAAGCCTTTTTTGAGCTTTAAACTTTTAAATGATCAAGGTAATAACCTGTAAATATATGTTATATTGTATAACTTCATAAATTTAAAAACCAAAGATGATTAAATGGCAGTTCTTTTAGTAAAGTGAAGAAATGCCCAATAAGATAGTTTTTCATATGTATTCACACATCTATATGTGAGCATATGTGTATGTATGTTAAACTAACTGACCGATCCATCCACCTGTCCATCACTCATCCCTGCATCCACCTATCCATCAACCAACACATCCACCTATCTATCCACCCATCTGCCTACCTATCCACTCATCCTTACTTTATGCCTAAATAACAAAATATCTTGCTCTTTGTGTTTAAGGAGCTCATTTATTTGTGTCAGATAAATGAGGCACAAATTCCCTGCTACAGGGGAAGAACTAGGAGAAACACAGATATAATTCATGGAGGAGGATATAAAATACCACTTTAAAATTTAATGAGCCTAAGTCAAGCCAGGAACTTTCTGTGGAAAAGAAACAAACAAACAAACAACAACAGAAAACGAGCATAAAGCCTTTCAGCGTTCCATCTGAGAATTTCAGATCTAGTGTGAAAGGTGAAGAACGATTTACTCTGAGGGTACAAAACCCCACTCCACCCCACCCCCAAAATTGAAGCTGTCCAAAAGTTATGTTAAAATGTCAAAGAAATCCATAAAAATTAATTGCCTTGTCTCCAAGTGGTGAGTCACCACCTTCATCTGTGAAGGGGGAAATCTTCCGTCCTATTTGCGCCTGTAAATGTCAGACAAAGCAGCTGTCGGACTGGGGGGATGTGATCTCCATGGTTATGACAGAGGGAGCCATATGCAGCCTCGGTCAAAAACAAAGCGTTTTCCCGTCTTGAATCACTGGCACTTAAAATAAAAACATGACACGCATCCCATTTTTCAAGCACTGTATGCTCCCTGCCAGTGGGTTTGTTTGTTTGTCTGTTTTCTTTTGGTTTATTACTAGTAAAGGAATCTTGGTACAAAGGTGATTTATTTGGGCAACTCTCATCCAATGGCTGACCTAACAGGAGTTTAAACCCAAATCTCTTGGGAATAAATGTCTTTAATACCACCTTATGTGAAAGGCCATTTGTGTCTAGTTGTGTGTGTGGTGCGTGTGTGAAGTTCTGGATACCCTCAGATGATATTTCAGTCTAAATTCGGGCCAAACTTAATCTCCATAACTCTTTCTGAGTAGGGGGATATGGGTCTAATAACTCGTTAGTTGGCTCTGAGGCATTCATTCAAACAGAGTAATTAAAATTTAACCGAAAACGGAATCTGCGCTCATATGTCATTTTGAAAGCCCTATGATTACATATTTATTAATATTGCATTCTAAATTATCAGCTGGCTTGAAAACATCACTCTCAGTGATCTGAACATAATATACAATCCGCAGTTTATAAAAGAGGCCATTCATAAAACTCCCGGTGTCGTACCGTGAACGCGTAAATCTCACACGCGCTCTCCAGTCATCTCCATCACCTAACGGGAACTCTGCTTCTCCACAAAGACCTGGAGTCGCCATTTCATGTCAGGTAGGAAACAAATGGTGGGGGGGGGGGAGAGTGTAGTTGACTCAAAATCACCCGAAAATGCTTCCCCACTTTCCTTTAAAAAGTCCTTGAGGGGAAGTCTAAAGCTCCCAGTAAACGAGGAAGACGCTCCCTGGAGAGGAGAGAGCTTGCCATCCCTTCCTGCCTGGATTCAGAGCATGGAAATATTGGATGGTGCAATTACACAGGGGTGACGCTAAAGGGAGATGATTCTTTGACAATTACCTAAGAGCACCACGTTTACTGCTCTAATTCGCTCCTGGTTCCCACACAGACTTTTCCTGGACGGTGCAGCTTCAGTTCTCCTAGATTTTGCCAGTTTTTTAAAAAAATAAAAATATATTTTCTGCACCACTACACAAGTAGCACACCACGGTTGCCCGCTTCCTAGGACTCTGGACCTCCCTGATAGCGCGATCGCACAGGATTGGCCAACCCACAGGATAACCTGAAGGCTGTAATCACCGGGACCCAGACCATCCAGGATTAATCCTCGACATCGGTCAGTGGGCTTGCTAAATTTGGGCAAAGCTCATCGCAGAAAATAAAACACATTAATGACATAGTAACCCAGCTTCTCCAAACTAGAGTGGGTTGCATTTAAATGCAAATAAGATCATGGAGGCTGAGGGTCGGCTGCAGCAGTTGTGAAGATAGGCCTAATTCTCCATCAGGCAGCAGGCTACAGCACCCTAAATATTGTACATAATGGCTGGATCAGCCTAGGCTATTTTGATTGGTACAAAACCAGCTGTGTCTCCCCCAACCCCCACCCCACCCCACCAACACACACACTTTTTTAAAAAAATGAAAAGTAAGTGTTTTACTTCTAAAAACCCAAACTCCAAGGACAGGGTAAAATGACATGAACAGTTTAGGGGTGTATGCAAAACAGAGAAAGCCATTGCAGTCTATCCCATCGGGGGCCAGATATATTATTAAGGCCGCTAGAGAAAAAGAAGAAGGGAAAAATCAACTCTGAGAGCGAAAACATTTTAATAACGATCCCATGGAATCTTAATTACTAGGTTCACATCTGAAAAGTCCTATCTCCTGTTTATCTTGTCTCTCAAGGTTCTTACCCGCACCTCCCTCAAACAAGCCGCATCTTATCAACAGAAGCCAAAGTCTCTCAATCCAGCAAATTACAATTAAATAGCAAGACTTCACCATTAAAATAATACCTCGGCCCAGATCAAAGAGAACATTAGTATTCTAAAATAACCAGTGCGGGATGCATTTTCGGTCTCAGGAAAACAGCTGCATTGAAAATACATACTATTAGTGGACCAATCGCACCTGAAAATGTTTTGAACACTTTCCTTAAAGAACCACACGCATAGCCCCTCAATGAGACTCTTTTCATTTTAATTCCTGGTTAGACTCATCATGGAACCAGGCTATAAATTAGAACTAGCTCTGTCTTTTATACTTTGAAACTGCATTTTCCACATAGACTTTCAATGCCACATAGGAATACAAAAAGTAGACCTTCTTGCTTTTGCCCTTCAACATGCTGGTTTCTGGCAAACCCACATATATTTTTTATTAAAAGACACTCCTAGTTAATTAACATATGGAAGAATGCTGTGAATCTGCACCAAATTCTAATGGTATAAAATGACCCTCTATTGATATTGAATAGGTAACAGATGTCTTTCCTATACTGTTCAATCACTCTCATGTTCAGTAAAACTTTGGTTTTCTGAAAAATTCGATGTCATATGTGTAGTTCACTTCACAGGTGTCTAACCTCCTCAACAACACGTGAACATACACTTCCGCAGTACACACAAGGAAATCAAAGCTTTGCTTTATCTCTCTCTCTGTGACATTGGCAAGTACATAACCTCATTTAGCTTTATCTGTAAAATGGGGAGAATGCCCATCCTAAAGATTTGTTGTAAAGATCATTTACAGTGTAAATAAGGTGTCTAGCACATAACAGGGTCACTATGAGTGGGGATCAACTCCCTGGTTGTGAGGTGTGTTGTTTTGTGGGGTTTCTTGGCCAGATTGGTGGGGAGGGGCTTGGAGGTCACATAACAGGCATTCAATTAATGATCTATTTTTTTGTCATACTAGGAAGAAAATAATCACTATTTTTGTCCTCTAGTCACATTGCACTTGCAGTGGTTTCTTAATCTATGAATCTAGGGCAACTGATGAAATGGTCTCTTGAGGCTCTTTCAGCTTTAGCCAGGATGTTCCTCCCTAGGACCACCCTTCAGTTGAATTGAACAGTGATGTGTTATCACGTTATCGTAACGTGGGAAGACCTAATCAACAAAAGGTTAATTCACCAAGTTGATGAATTTACATGTGGCATATTGTTTCTTCATCTCCAAAAAGATTACTTACAGACATGGAAAAAAAAACAACTTAAGGTTTAATTTTAACTTATTGGTAGCTTCTTTTTAATATCTTTTTCTAATCTGATAAATCCACAAGAATATTCTTTGGCTTTTTGCAACCCCATTATTTTCTGATTTGCAGTTTTTTATTGATGTCATAGTTTTCTGGAAATGGAAAAAATGCTGAGATCAATAGTAAAGAAGTCTTTTTGAGGAAATAGTGTTCATCCAATTATGTGGGACACATATGTCCCATGTGGACTCTCATGAGAGAGTTGGTGGGGTGAGGCCCATTTCTTCATATCCATGCAGTTATACAGGTTCCCACTAGGTGGTAGCATATACTATAACTGGGATAACAGTTTCCCAATAAACCAGAGAAGCTGAGAATATTGGTGGGTGATATATGTCCCATAGGCCAAAAAATGGTTAATGCACCATGAGTTGGTTCCAACCCCTTCCACCTGCAAATTCCATTTCGAAGACAGCATGTCATAGATTTGTCTGTTTACAAATGTAATACACATTTTAAAATCTTGCCATCTCTATAGACCGTGATCAAAGTGAAACAAAGGAGGAAGCAGTTGTCCTCACCTCTAATCTCAAACCAACTGTGTCCATTTAAAATAGAAAATGAACCACCACTACCACCCAAATCAGCTACTTTTTAAAAATTTGCACTAGGCTTTTCAGTAAATAACGGTCTATGGTAATAAGCTAAGTCGAAGTTATTTTAAATAATTCTATTTATAGTTTTGATCATGAAGATGTAGATACCCCAAACGTTGACGCATATTATAGCAATTCTATACCCTGTCTGAGCCTTAAGTGTTCTGGGCTCTTTAAATACTGGATTGCCTGTGGGACCATCCAGAATAATACTTCATCTCAAAACCTGTTTGTGCATCTGCCTTGAGGACTCAAACATATTACATCTTGCAAACTTACCTAATATATCCTTAAGGGAAAACGCCATTGCAAATGTGTTGCATTGTTTTACAAAACCAACACCAGAGAAGCAACTCTGCTTTATTTAAGTCCAAAAAGCAATAGACCACACATGACAGCCACTCTGGAAAACAGTGATTCCACCCAGCTATCTTCATAACTGTATGAATATGGCAATGAAATGTACTGTTATGTAGATTTTGAGCATTTAAACTTATAACAGCCCCTTCCACACGCCCTTATCTAGTCTCTGATGTAAATTAATGACAAACTATGTTGTCTCAGGGTTAAAGAGACTAGAGCTATCGTAGAAACAAATGATAAAGTAAAATTTACAAATCATTTTCTCTTTTATCTCTCACACGTACTTGTGCTCCTTCTCCCTTCTCTCTTTAGACCAGTTAAGCAAATGCTGACAACCAATGAAAGCATTATGGATATCCTTGAAATAACTAACAGTTGAAAGGAGGGCAGAAGTTATTTTATGATTGATACAGGAGTCGCCATGGCTCAGCACAGAAGCTCTGTTCTGAACACACAGTTTTGAACAACACATCCATCCACCAAACGAAAAGGGCAAATTCAATGCCCACAACTCATCATTTAACTGATAGGAAACATCTGTCAGAGGCCAGTCAAATTTAAAATTCATCAAACAGTCATTCGCTGGATATATTATGACCACCTAAGAAACACGTGACCCTCAATCCAGAATCATGATCCGGCCAAGTCTGTGGTCCACCCCAGCCCTCGAGACTACACGGGAAACCACACATAAAACTTGCGCACCAGCTAACGTGTAAACATGTATTAGATATCTACACAGATACATATTTTTAGAGGAGACAGGACACAGATCTTCTCAAGCAAATATCATGGGAATGTGACTAATCAAGATACATTTCTCTGAGAAAACTGCCAAAAGGGAATTCAATATTTTAATTTGCATTATCTGACGATCTCAGTTGAGACAAGGAACCTGATCAGGTGTACCAGCAAGTTAACATTCTTTAATATTGACGGAAAGGGCAATTGGCATTTTACAGATTCTACTATCTCCCTCCCTCCCTCTCTCTCTCTCTTTTTTTAATCTTAGCTGTTCCAATAATTGGCCACTACAGAGTTTCTTCAGAACCTCTCAACTCCTAACACTTAACATACTAGGAAAAGAATCAAACACCATCGGGGGAAGTTAGCTGCCAGGGAATGGATTACAACGCTGGAAATGGCCTCAACACTGGAAAGAGTCTATCTGTAAGGTGCCAGAAAGAATCCTGGTGTTCGGGCTTCTACTGCGCGGAATAAAAATGTCGCATATGCACTCTGAGCAAAGATAGCAGTCCGTTTTCCACAGATTAATTGTAGCTTGAATTCACTATCAACTAGCTTGGCGATAAGACAAAAAATTCTAAACAGTCCAAGCCTGAAAAGAACACAGAGACCTTTCAATCTCACGTTCGCAACCCTCCCCTTTTTTCTATCCTTTTAAGCTTTTCTTTTCATAACATCCCTGAAATACAAGTATTTTCTATTGATTTGATGGCCTGACCTGTTCAGGGAAACTTTCCGATGAAGACCAAGGAGCCACATAAAAATGAACCTTGCTTTCTCCCTTCCCTGTACTTCTGCCAAGGCTTTCCCTTACCTAGTTCGACTACAGGCAAAACCACCTGAATCCCATTAATTATTGAACTGCAGGCTAACAGCAGACAAACCATCACGATTACGTAAAAAAATTTACCTCTAATTTCTGCAGTGCAGTTCACTGGGCTCTTTTAATACTTTACAATGATCCTCCTCTCCTCTTCTCTCCTTTGCCTCTCTCCCCCATACGAAAGAAATCTTTGCAAATAGGAAGTCCGCTTAGTGGGAGATTTGGCAGGAAGGAATCTTTAAATCGGCCACAACCGCTCCATCAGCCCCGCATTGAAAACGACACAGGCATGCACACTGGCACGCGCGCACCCCTCCCAGACACGCGGCCCCCGCGCCCAGGCGCGCCCGCGCGTGCGCCCGCCCCGCCCGCGCCCTCTAGACCCCGGGACGGCGCGCCCCAGCCTCCGGGTGCCCGGCCCGGCCCGCGTCCTCCTCCCAGCCCCGGGCCACCAGCCTCGCCCGCACACGGGAACCGCAGGGAGGCAGCGGGTTTCTGCCCAGCCAACTAGTGCTGCCCTGGAGCATGCCCGCGCCGGCAGAGGCTCCCCAACCCGCGACTTTGCAGCGGCCACTCCGGCCGGCCTTGGGGAGCAGAGAGCCCTGGCGGGGCTGGGTGGCCCGCTGCACCTCCCCGCCCCCTCGGGACGGATGCCCCTCGCTGCGCTGCGGGCGAGGCTCGGCGAGGCTCCCAGGCGCGACTTACATTCGGTCGGGCACGAGCAGGCGGCTCTCCACCATCATCTCCGGGAGGAAATCCAGCTTGAAGGCAGAAGTCATGGTCACGGGCGCACGCGGCGGCGCTCGGGCGACTGGGAGCGGCTCTGCGCGCGCGGCCGAGTCCGAGACGGGCAGGGACAGGTGCGCGCGGCCTCCCCTCGGCGGCCGCCCGAGCCGGAGCCGGCAGTGGTCACATTCTCTGCCCTCTCGCGCTCCGCCAATCCCCTCCGACATCCAGCGCGGAGGCCGCGGGCTGCGGGGCGCCAGGTGCCGCGAACAGAGGCGGAGCTCCGCGCCCGCCGCCCGGGCGCTTAACCCCTGCAGGCCCGCCGGGCCCGGAGAGCCAGAGCCAGAGCGAGGGGAGCTCCGAGGCCCCGAGGCCCCCCAGCGCAGCCAAACCGGCCCAGCCCCGAGCTGCCGCCTCCCTGCCCCGGAGGGACAGAGAGCGTGGGGGAGCCGAAATCACCATCCTGAAAGAGAGCCAGGCTTTGGGAGCTCGACCGCGCAGCCGGAAAGGCAAACTAGTTCATTGGACCCACATGGTCCCGATCCACTCAGTGCTCCATCTCCAGGGCATCTGGCAGGCCGCCGGAACCACCACTTTTGAATGGGTTTAGTGCAACTTGATTGCCAAAGCCTAACCCTCTTCCAGGTGAAAACCCAACACCCAATCCAAGCCACAAGAGACTGCCTGATCACGAGTGGTTGCTTAATGTCCCTCTGTGTGAGGTGCTTGCGAGTAGACCAACTGACTTGTGTTAGCGGAACAGCTGAAATAGCGGTCGTTAACAAGCTAAAGTAAATATGAGATAAATGGTCCAAGCAGCATTTAGAGATTTATCTCGGTGCTTTGCGGAGGGAAAAAAGAGAAACAATAATCTGTCTCTGCAAATTCTATTTCCTTTCGTAGAAATACTAAGAAGTCTGAACACTAACGGGCTGAAAAGCGATGATCTTATTTTTCTTTTTAAAACAATAAGTCACACCCCTGTCCATTCCTAGTCGTCAATACAGAGTGACTTCATGGAAGTGTGCTAGATCTCTAATGGAACGACCACACAGCTGAAATGACAGGGAGGATGCATGACCGGTTTATTAATAGGAATTGAGAAAAATGGCAAGGCTCACACACAGGAACGCAAGCTGGCAAGTTTCTTTATTCCCCAGTGTTTTTTTAAGGTCTTGAAAAGGTGGTCAGGTGGTGTTCTGTCGCCCTGCTCTCATTATTGTTTGTTGTTGGCCGAGGCGAGTGAAGTAGAACTTTTCAGAAGGAAGTCACAACTATGGAGCTCTTCGTGGCCTGTCACTTTCAAAATCACCATACACGGTGTGCGCACCAGGTGTATATAGTGTAATGGTTTATAAGGTAACCACCACTCTCCGTTTTATTCTGTCACTCACTGCCATCGAGTTGATGCCGACTCATAGTGACCAGATAGGACAGGGTCGCACGACCCCTGTGATTTCCAAGACTGTAACTGTTTGTGGGAGTGGAGAGCCCTGGTTTGCTCCCGCGGAGGGACTGCTTGTCTCCAACCGCAGGCCTTGCCGATCACAGCTCAGCGCATAACCACTGCACCACCAGGGCTCCCCTAGTTTGTAACATACAGCACAAAAATCAATAGATACACTATGCATACATCTTTGAGGGGAATGGGTATGTAAACATTTGAGTGTATGTATGTGTATTTATTGTGTGTGATATTGGTTGAAGAAACTGATTTTCACTTCCACTCTACGTTCTTTCAAAATATGCTAAAGAAAAGTGGACAGGTGCACTGGATGGGCTTTCTCCTTACAAATAAGGGAATGCCCGCGGATAGTCCCGGCAGTCCGAGTTTAACAAGAGTCATGTGTATTGAAATGTATTAGACACCACAATATGGAGAAAATACTGCTTTCTTTTGTCTCACTAATTTCTTCTGTGATGATAACTGATCATTTTCAGAGGATATTAAGGGAAACAGATATTTACATGTTATTTTAAAACCTAGGTTTGATCGAGTACTACTTTAGAGTATTAACTGGCCTACAATAGTCAATTAACTCCATACGTTCTTAATTCACCATGCCCTTCTTCAATTCAACAGTAAATCTAAGATAGTCAAAGGTCGGGCTCAATTAACCTTCATTTGTCATTGGAGGTCACCTTCATGGAGTTATATGTTTATATGTGTTACAGTATATGAAACCCAGGATTGATGAACCTATAGGGACAGCAAGTAGAATAAGGTTTAGGGGTGAGGGTGGGTACAGTGGTGGTTGTGAGGTAAGAGGGAGGCAATGTCAAGAAGTCCAGGAAGAAAAAGAATGCTTGGAAACTGATTATGGTAGCCATTATACAATTCTGCTTGATGTGATTGAACTGTGTAATGATATATGTATTAACTTCCAAGTAAAAATAAATTCTTTAGAAAAAAAACAAGAAATAAATAAAACAAGACATGGAAAAAGAAAAAATAAAATATTGCCTTTCTTGTGGAAGCTTGTCTAGGTTCGGGTGAATTAAGAAACAGATGGCAATAAAATGATTTCCTACATCCAAAATGCTCAGCCACTCCTAAAGATACCCCCGCTGCTGCTGGCTACCTTTGAAATGAAAAGATGTTTTGTTGGTGGTGGTCTTTTAATAATTCTAATAAAATAATTGGCTGACTCCATGAAGACAATCCTTGACAGTCTTTGGCTTCCCATATATTATTTAGATAACTCCCTAAGATATAACGAGCTGGCTACACAGCCAATTTCTTTTCAGAAAGACCTAACAAAACTAGCTTCCAAAACAGAAGCAAAACATAACCACATTAATCAAAGAGAGAGAGAGAGAGAGAGAGAAAGAAGATTTTCAAATCAGATATGGAATTAAGCTCCATATACATCTTTGTTCTATAAGGTAGAAAATGCTTCATTAACATGTACACTTCTGAAATATTTATTTTCTCTTTAATTGCATGTGAATTAGTTGGAAGAAGCTGTAGGGAAGCCCTCTTACTGACTTAAGCCTTCTCAGCAGTTTGTTAAATTCTAGCCTCAAATCCCTGGAGGCAATCGTGGATTCAAAGCCGCTTTTAATCATACTATAAGGAGGGTGAAGTAGTATGTAAGTAGGTCATAGAGAAAGAATTACAAGCGCATAGGTTATTGCCTTATTTAACAACTACAGGGTAACATAGTTTTCAAAGCACATTTGCTTTTGCCATTTAAAGTTAGCAGCAAAAACCACCCTTACATACAAAAGAAAGCTCTACATAGGATGCTGTGATGTGAACCAAGGAAAGCTTATGGAGTGTAGCTGAGTTTAAGTAGTTTGGCTGCCAAATACATAATGTAGGGATTGCATAGGCACTTGAAGTAGGTGCCAGAGGAGACAAATACACAGACACACACATACACATAACCCCTCCGCTGGGTTTTCACAACAGCCTTCCAATTGTAGCTTTCATTTCTAATATCTATTCCGTTTCCATGATCACAGCACCAACACAATAGCTCTTTTCAAAAAACACACACACATTTCAAAAGCTCTTGAGCTGAAAACAAAAAACAAAAACAAAACACCCAATCACACACCACTTGAGAAGCCTAAATTTATCATTTCACTGCTTTGACAGAAGGACCAACATTTTAAAAAACTCAATGCCCCCCCCCCTTTTTTTTAAATTTTCATGCAGCAATGATGCATGAGGTATCATGTTTTGGCAGTTGGAATTATTTGGCAGACAGCACCACTGGGCCACCAGTGAATACTTGGGTTCAATGAAGCTATTTTGTAGCCTAGGATCTTATCAACAGCTACGAGAGGGTATGATGGCACTACGGAGCCCCTCTCAGGAACATGACCTGGTTGGTAACACTCAGTTCCCTGATGTTACTGGAGACAGAGTTGTTAGGAACAATGGTGTTTCCTCCTAGTTTTAGCTTCATTGTAGGAAAACCTTAAGCTCTTCCCTAACCCCATCCCCCTACCTTCCCTAATTGTCTTCTATTTTTTTAATCAACTTGCTATTCATTTCCCAAACAAAAGGCAATTCAAGAATTGGAAACACTTCAAGGGAAAGTTTCTGAATGACCTCATTTCATATGAGGCCTTCCAAGGCAAAAGAGTGCACTATTCTGTTTCAGTGACTCTCTCCTCCTCACCCCTCACCTCACAGTGAGTTCTGTCCAATGGCCATTGTATGAGCCATGGGTTCTCTCTACCATGAAACAACAACAACAACAACAACTCTTTGCACAGAACTAAGGAGCTAAGAAATGGATCAGTCCAGAGAGCACCCCGTACTGGAATGGGAGAAAGCCCTTTCCTACCTTCCCACCCAACAAATCAGAAGGCAGTCCATTCTAGATCTTTCCACATCGTTTGAATGAAATGATACATTGGAGACTGTGCCTGATAGAGTGATTAAGGTTTATAACCAAATAGTTAATTCTCTTCTCCTGTAGACAATGACATGACACATTTCCATATTTTACTATTCCTATACAATATGTTCAAAACATAATCACTAAGGAGCAACCATATGCAAAATGCATTCACCCTACTCAGAAAGCCCCCTTCATTGAAGGAGTCTGTTTGGATTTGTTTTTTTCCCATTCACTTTTGGCTGATCATGACAAACATCTTTCCCTTATTACATCTTCAAATTCAAATTTTATTAACATTGCTGTTTCAATTAAAACAACTCTTTTTAGAAACAAAAACAAGAAACCCCAATGTGCTCACAGGCATTTGGAGCAAGAAATAGAGGTTCTATAAGAGGATTCATATCCTTTCTAGCCAATCCATTTGAAATCTACATGAATTTTAAGTACCTGAGAGAGTTGCTAATTGTGTGGCCCATGTGCTTGTCCTTGGCTTATTCTAGTTCCATTAACAACTTGTAAAAATAAATAATAATGACTTTTACATGTTTAAAAATAACCCAAACTGTCCCTTAAATGGTACATGGGAAACATTATCTTTGCTTGGTTCCCTAAAGGTACCACTTAAAAACAATGTTTATATCACCAATCAGAAGTGGAGAATGAACATCTTGTTTTCCCCCCATTTTGAAAACTTCTGGAAGGGTGACATTCTCTCCCTAAAGTAATTAAGCGTAGTTCAATGTCTACTAAATAAATGTCAAATGCATTCTTATATTTTTAAGGAGATTATAAGTAGTCACTCTCCCTTGAGAAGAGCTACTACTGGCTTTATGCAATTGTGTGTTTTGGGGGATTTGTTCTTAACAGAGCAAAATTACATAATTGCATTTATCTTCCTTCTGAAGGGGCCCTCTGGATTCGGGTAGTCCTTGGCATTCATACCTCAGCCCTCTGACCTGAGATGCATCTCTAAGGATTTCAGAGACTTGCATTCCAAGGGGATGAAATAGGAATACTGTGGATCTCTCAGACCCAGAGCCCAGACCTCTCCTCACTCCCCTGCTCTGCCTTGCTCTCCTTTCTCCATTATAACAGCTGTTGCCTTGTCTTCCTGCGGGATTGTCTCCTTCCTTCTCCTTTTTCCTTGTTCCCTCTCAGACCGGAGCCAGACAGCTGCAGAAGCGGCCCTCCGCAGCAGGGTGTCTGAGGAGGTCAAAACCCAACCAAATCCACTGCCAGCAAGGGGATTCCGACTCAGAAGCAGGTAACTACGAAAGATAAGAGAGCACAAGACGAGGCTCGCTTGTCCACCAAGAAATCTAAATTTGAGTTGCCTTCGCCCTGGCTGGTTTCTGAAGTAGGAACAGCTGTCTCACTAGAGGAATTCATTCCCAGGCATTTCCAGGGATGAGGACGGGATGTAAGATTGCGCACCGGTGAAATGAGTGAATACGATGTGAAAATGAGGAAGTAGAAGGGGGCAAAGAGCTGGAAGCAAAGAAAGCCTTGGCTGTGCAGCTCAGTGATTTGCACGTGGAAGGCACTCAGACAGAGCCTTTTGAAGGAATGCTCCAGGCCTCTCTTACAGATGCCCAGATTGGTCAACCTACACCAAGTAACCCTTATCTGGTGCCAGCCTGGCGGCGGGAACCAAACTTATACCTATGACCAGGAGGTTTTCGGTTTCCTCGCAATCTGACCTAGGCCAGCCCTCCCCCGACAAAGGGCTTTTACTAATTGGCCCAAAGCGCTTATCTTCCTGTCATGTGCGGTTAAAATACAGAAAGGCGAAACGATTGCTTGACGAAATGCAACAGCTGAGAGCAGCAGCAGCTGGGAGACACGGGAGCCGGCGGCACAGGAGGTCCCAGAGGGAGCTGCAACAGGTGGGGCGAGAGGAAAAGCAAGGGACAACCTCCAGCTTTTGAGAGGGGCTGCGATCTGGGCAAGACTCAAAATGGCCATTTCAGAGGGAATCTCTACAGGCACCGCAGCCCCGTATGCTAGACCGGCTCTGCTTTTCCCAAACACATACATCTTGAAGAAGCACGGGATGAAGAGAGCAAAAGCGATGCTTCCATAGAAGAAAGCACATGAGTCTACTTTCCTCACATGTTAACCGATCCGCGGGACCCAAGAGCTTTGGGTTCCTGAGCTCAGAAGACATCTGATACCAGCGCATGCCGATCCGGCCCTTCAAGACAAATGCTACTTTCAGTTGGAGTGGAAAGACTGCAAGACGTCAAGAAACCGACCTGTGGGATTCTGCGGAGGACGCGAGCCCAGAGTGTCCCCATTCATTCTGAGAGCACGCCACCTACTTGTCTGATGGGTCAGCCAGACCTTTGTCAAATGCTGACCCACCACTTCCTGGTCAGGATGAGTAGGTGAAATGAAAAGTCAAAGGCTACTGTGATCCTCAGATTAAAAAGGACAACGTGTCAGTCTAATGATCACGACAGCAATTATATAACAGAGCTATTAAAATGACACGTAGGTTGAAAATAGATTAAGGTTTTGAGCACAGGAAATTTATTTTCCCCCCACAACATGGTTCAAATCCCTAGATATTTTTAGCTTCCGGTAAAGGTTTTGAAAAACCCAAGTGACCTTTTCTTTAAATTTGCTTTGATTGTAATTCTCAGGAAGTCCATTAGGGGGGAAAAATCATTCTCTTAAGAGAATTCCCCAAAGTCTTCATAGAAAAGTTACACTACCTACTCAAACAAAGTGGAATATGGTATTAAAAAAATAAAAAGAACCAAAACTCATGGTCAATTCTGACTCACAGTTAACTTATAGAACCCTATGGATTTCCGAAACTATCAATCTTGACTGGAGTAGAAAGCCTCATCTTTCTCCTAGGGAGCAGCTGGTAGCTTTGTGCTGCTGATCTTGCTGTTACAGCCCAATTCAGAAGCCACTCTGCCACCAGGGCTGAGTTATAGCTTGTCTCGTCTCTACTACTCACGGGGAAGCCTATGCAACCCGATGACTTCGTGTTTGAACCCTTTCTCAATGCTAGTAGCTCTGTTTGCTTTACGTCATAGGAATACAAGAATAAGGAGAGCTAAGGATGTATCTTAAGAAGAAAGGTGATTAAGCTAAGGCTTTTGTTTTATAGCAAAGGGAACTTCAGGGTGCTCTAAAGACCCCTTCACTCTCTTCACTTATCTCTTGCCCACCCACCCATCCTACTAGGCCCAGGCCACCCCTCTTTTGCCTACATGACCCCACTTGACCCACCATGTTTTTGGTTTCCATGAGTAATGGGAGTTTTCTTAATCTTAGACTCTATCTCATATTGAATATAGTATATATTTGTTACTGGATTGCTTACAACGATGAGACCTATTTCAGCACCTGGACTACACAAAAATCTAGGTGTTCATTTCATAATGCTTTAAAATTCCTTCCAACACCTAGCTCCATTCTAGAGATTGAAGCCTGGGAAAGGTGAAGCCTAACCCATTGCCCCAATGAGTTGATCCCAACTCATCATGCCCCAGGGACGGAGTAGAACTTCTCCATGGCGTTTCCAAGGCATCTTCCCAGAAGCAGATTGTCATGTTTTTACTTCCTCCAAGTGGCTCGGGGGTCCAAACTGCTAGTAGCAGCTGAGTAGTTACCTGCTGCACCACCAGGGCTCCTGGCAGTGAAGTATAGGATGCTTTTATTCAGTGTATCATCAACTCTTTCGGTGAGCCAGGGAGGCTGTGGAGTAGACTTGTAACCTAGAGGCAAAACCCGCTGCCGTTTTCCTTTCTTATTCCCTGGATGTGTGCTCCTTCACCACTGGTCTGCATCTCCTTGGTTCCACGTGCTTCCTAAAACTGGCACTGGGAGGTGGGTCACATGTCGGGATGGTAAGGCAGGGAGGGCTGGGCAGCTGACCCCATCCACAGCGATCGATGACTAGACCTGAGTTACAGGGTGATGGCTCCTTCTGAATTATTCAACGTCATCAAGGTAAAACTAAGAGGGGCACACAAACGAATGTCATGTCCACAGCACCTCCCAAGGAAGAAATGGCTTTAAAATGTCAAAGAGTAAATAGCAAACTACACGTTCAAGTTGACCAAGGAATGGGTTTGGCCTGGGAGTCAGGTGTCTCGAGTTAGAAACCCTTCCACCTATGAGCTATGCATTTGCTGCCCTTGCCCATAGTAACCTGACTAGGGGTCTCCCTAGCCATGGAGCTGACTCTATTAATGTATCACCTCTAAGATTTAGTACCCCTTTCCATTTACCTCTTTTGATCTCAGGTTTTTTTTTATCAATCTATAAAATGGGAATAACAGTTGCCATTACCTCTTGGATATTTTGTGAGGATTAAATTACCTAGAAGAAAACACCTTGCAGAGTTACGTCGGAGTAGATTGCTAACATCATTTGTTGTTGCTGTTGTTGAATTCCTCTCTTTCAATCATCATCGTCCCCTCCTTTGTTTAAACCTTGACCTGACAGCTGTGCAAAAGAAAAGAGAATGCCAATTCTCACCCCATTGTTCTTGTGGCGTTCATGTTTTCACCGATCCTTCTTCTAAAGCCAGAGTCGAATCCAGAGGGCAGAGGGAGAATTGTGAGTTTTGGGGGCTTGGACTAAGGTCTCCTTTCTTTTCTGATCACACCAGTTTTCAAAGAGAAGCACTTCACCACTGGCACCAGGAGCTCCTGCCATGGGAAATGATGCTGGAGCATTTCCAAATGAGCAGCTAAGCCATCTGACAGACAGACCCCCAAGAAGATTTCGGGTTCCAGACCAAAACACCGAAAAAGAAAGCATCATCGAGATAAGACGGCATGTCAGAGCCCGCAACCCTTGGGTTACTGAGATGCATCGTTTTGCAGGAGGATCAGGCCGCATCCCACCACCGATTTCTGCATAAAAGCACAACCTCGCCCATTCTCGTTAAACTCACAGAACAGCTAAAACTCCGCAATGCATTATCACTGAGTCTCAGGATAGTTTTAAGGGATCATGGTTGCCACCTTTTTCAGAAAAGAGGGGTTATAAAAAAAATGGCACAGATATTGTGGGTGGACCAGCGTCATCATTTTGAACTTCAAGTTCTTCTTCACCATAACAACAGAGTTGGCTGAATTGGATGATTTCACCAGAAGAGTCCCCCCCCCACCCCCATGTTGTGTTTTTCTAGGAGGGCACACTGGGAAGTCCTGTCTCATAAAGGCCAGTGATTCATCACAATCCTGAACAGCCAATCACGGGCAGGTCAAATTGGAAAGGACTGATGTAGCAGAAGCTCACGTTGCCCTAGTAATACGTGCCATTCTCAACTGGTGTCATTTTCTCTCCACAGACGCCACTTCCTGTTAACTTTGATGGTCTTGACACACAAGGAAATGTGCTGGAATCAGTCACACAGTCAAAGAAAGCTGTGGACAGGAGAAACATACCTGTACATGATAATCCCTATAACATTAGATGAAGCAGAAGGGTATGTTTGGGACCAAAGTCTACCATATCCCCAATCAATGTTAACCAACAGCTTTGCAGTGTTGCGTGGAACCATGGAGTCTGAACACGCTTCACACACGTATGTGAAGTGGCCATCTTAGCCCCACCTCTCTAGATTCATGCCATGTGAATAGAAGGGTGCTTGCGCCTTGTGTCACTTCATTTTAGTCCTTTGTGTCCAACATTAGAACCTCACATGAGTTTTCCCTCCTCTGACACCCTCTTCCCAATGCAGGCCAAGCCACTGCCTAGTCTTCCCTTCAGGAAAAAGAAAAAAAGTCACTGTAAGTTCAGAAAGATTCCTGAATCCAACACCACTCAGAGAAGCAATCAATAGTTTTATGAAAGGGAGAGATACCCTGCGCGCGCACCCACACACACACACACAGCCTTCCTCCCTCTGAAATGACCAAACTACAGGAACAAATTGGTGAAGGCTGATGTAGATGATCTAGGCATGGATGCCACTGCTTCGACTGGTGTCCACGAATGTTTGAAGTGGCTGAGAGAAATGCCACGGGGCAGCAGAAGACCCTGCTGAGCAAGCTGCTCTCTGTTAATCACTTTTCTAGAAATCTGTATATAGGAAGCCAAGCTTGCTAGTCCTGATTCCCTCACCACCACGATAAAACAAAACCGAGGTATGTTTTCATACACAAAACATGGCGCCTTAAATAGGAGCTAAAGAAGCCCAGTGAATCCTAGTTCTGCCTTTTGCGTTTTACCTTCTTTTCACCAACCGAGGGTGTTTCCAGGGTGGTGAGCAATGAACTTTCCATCAGCCGTATTTTCACCTAATTAACCCCCCTGATTACAATAATTAGTATTGATTCACTCTTTCAATGACTTCCTAGGTATTCAAGCACAATCAGCCCGGCTATAAAGTTCTAGATATGAATATTAATCATATGCTCCCCTTTGTTTGTGTTTTTGCCTCAGGGATTTTGTGCCATTGTATATACACTCAGATAGATGGCCTGGTTTTAGTTGAACAAGTAAGGACACACGGGGGCTCGAGATCTCAGTCTGCTGAACACATCCGTGTGAGTATTCCCAAGGATGTAATCATTACTCTCTATTCAAAGCAGCCATTTTCCCAGTTTGAATCCCTCCCGACTCCTTTGCTGAAAGTCTGGGCTTAGAATTAAAATTCATTTTGATATTTCTCTGGGTGACTATCAAGAAGAATCATCACACCTAGAGAAGCTGGTGGAAAGATATGGGTCCGGAATCCCTACTTTTGTTGAACTAGATGTGGACAATTTTCCTAATTTAAGGCAATCTCAAGCATTCCCCCTTGGGCATAAAAGAGAAGGCATTTATCTGTGTGTTGAACACTGAGATGGGGTGGGAGACAGGACATCTGAAATCTAGAGACTGATGATAGATCAAACAACAGGAGGAGAAAATAAGGCGAGAAGGGATTTCCCTTACTGCTGGACCTGTGACCTCCCAGAATGTAAAGTGAGCAGGTACATAATTGGTAAGTTAACACAAAATTCAACATGGTTGTTTCAAAGTTATTTCTCCATTGAAGCAATGCCACCGACAATTAGCTAGGGAGCATAAGAGAATATTTATGATAAGGAATATCTCCGTCTTTTCTCCCAATCCACAAAATATTCATATGCAACCTTTGTTTTAAAATTAAAAATTCCCCCTGAAAGCTAGTGTGCTGGTGGGGCTGGGCCAGCTTCAGCTATAAAGCTTCACCCATTACCTTTTATGAGCTCATCCTAAAAGCAATTATTGGCATAGCCGATGGAGTGAGCAGTTCAGACCCCACTGGAAGTAAGAAACCATAATAACTATGCATTTAAAATCCACTCTATGCACAAGGGGTAACTTAAAAAATATTATTTCTACTGCAGGTATGTTTGGGGTACACCCAAATGATAATACTGTCCGTAGAAAACCTACACTCGAGAAGGAGATTCTATTTAGCATTGAGTGTGCAGCATTTATTTTAATAATCCCCCTCAAATATTTTAAAACATTCTGATTCAGATTTCAAAAATGAAAATTGATGTTCTTAAAATATATGGCTTCAAAATTAGTCAATGCCTCTCATCACTCATTTGAACCAATAGATAATCCAGGAGGAAATATTTGCAATTGTTATTGAATCTTGTCCTTTAAAACAACCTCCTTCTTGTTTTTATTTTTTAATTCAAAATTAGATGTCAACCTTCCTCAATAAATGTACTACCATTTTTCAACATTATGTTCTGGCACAAGCAGCTCATTAAGAAAAACGCTCAAATGTTAGATAATGTATATTAACCGTGGAAACCAGACAGTAAAATGATTTACAAGTAAATCAATCATCATTTGATATTCTAGAACCAGTTTTTTTATATCAAGTACAGAGATAAAAAGGATTTCAATATTTGAGAACTTTGAAACCGATTTTTCCATTTCCTCTTTTCAAAGTCCCAGAAATTGTAGTGTCACCACCATAAAAACCAGTGTTATCTACAAAATATTTTTAACTGTGAGAACTATATTTTCCTTGCATAGGACTTCATTTTATAAAGACATAAACACAGATGTAAAACTCTAATAGATTCTATATTGCCCTTTAACTTAATAATTTTCATAGCATTGGCTATCTGGGAACTGGTTTGTGATCAATATTATAAGAACAAAAGTTCTATCCCTTGTTCTTGCATTTTGGAATAGTTTATCTATAGGAACTGACCCCTCCCTGAAAATAACAAAGGGGGTAGAGATGAGGACTTACAATTGACTTAGACATTAAAAAATGTTTTTCTTAACTTCCCTTTCATACAAGTTCCATAAGTCTACCACACAGGCAAGTACAAAATCCTCAGGTATTAGACATCACAGAGGCATGTCTGATAACAAGGCATTTGCCAGAATGATAATGGTATTACAAGCATTCCCAATCAATAAGTTTTCTTGCTGTAGTTAACAGAGAGGTAAGCAATAAATCTCTAACTTAATCCAACCGCATCACTGAAAATGCAAAAACCTCTAGGAACGGTTGATAGCGATTTTTTTAAGCACAAAACCACAAACAGTTCTAAAAGCTCTTCCGTCTATATAGTCTATACAAATAAGATTATAGAAGATAAAAAGGAATGCTGAGAAAGAAAAGGAAAAGAGGGGGGGATACAAAGCCCCCAGACATGCATTAAGCTAGTTTGACAGCTCCATTGTTCAACCCGTCCCATTGTCAGACCCAAAGATGTATTCAGTGCTACAATATCTGCTAGCAAATAAACAAAAGACTACATTTTTCAAAGCAGGATGCCAATGCTATCATCCCTCTCTCTTGCCTTCCCCCAAAAGGTCAGTTGTGGCTCATTCTTGGTATGTGATCGAACGCTTACACAGATGCAGGAAACCAGTATTTGCCTTCAATGCACAGGGACCCCCAGGATGCCATGCATGAACAGAAGTCTTCAAACATGTACACATTTGGCAAACAGCATAAAGTGATCCAAACCTGGTAGCTCACGGGATTGTTTAGGTAGGCTAAGTCCAGATTAGAGCGGTATTTGGCACCCAAGTCTAATATGGAGTCTCCTGAGCTCCTTTTTCGGTGATTATTCCAGGCAGGGTGCATAATAATGAAAGAGGCTTAGGCATTGCAAAGGAAAAGGCAAACCAAGTGGCAGACTCGCAGCCTTTAAAACGATCCGCCGATCACTCACAAACACCAGCAAGCAAACACACGAGAAGCTTTCAAAGGGCAACTCGTACACATAGTACTTGCACGTAGCAGCCCCCTTTCTTTCTCTGCTTGCTCTTTCTCCCAAGCGCTTGGTCTCGATTTTATTTCCCCCTCTCTCGACGTAATTTTCCCTCTCTCTCCTCTCTCGCTCTCTCTTTTCCTCCTTAGAAGATAGGGAACGACTTGATTCGGAGCACGGTTATCGTCTCAGGCAGCTCTAGAAACTAGAAATAGCAGACAAGGAAAACAAAGGGCCCAACAACATACCTTAAAAGCAGCTCCTCATTTCTCATAGTAACAGCGGATTTGGGACAGCGCATGCTTTCTACACTGATAGTCTCAACAAAAGCCAGTTCAGAAGTGCGCTCAAACATCAATGCCACAGTAGCGGTTCGCTAATGCACTCTCTCTCTCTCTCTCTCTCTCTTGTTCTCCCTCCTCTCCCACTCTTGCCGCCACCCACCCCCCCCTGTCCCCAGCCAAATGCTGAATGGTAGCGCAAAGGGGCCCACGCAGATTCACTAAGTAGAAATAATCCTCCCTGACAAGTTATGCTGCCTCGGCATATTTTTACATTAATATACGGTGCTGCCTATAGGGGTCTTGTTTGCATCCACTCAAGCCTGGCTGATGTTAGGTCTCCTAATTACCATCTTAAAAAACTGGAACGGAGAAGAAGTCACCCATTCACCCCTTCCTTAGGCATTTAAAAGCAAAACGAACCTCACATTTCCTCTTTGCCACCCATGACCAGCCAGCATCACAGATGACCGAGGAAAGACGTGGAGAGGTCAGTGTGCTAAAAGGGATTTTTTAGCTTCTCTTTTCACAGTTGGATTTGCCTATTCTTCCTAGCTTGTCCTCAGGAAGAGTGACAAGGTCAAGACCCAGAGCCCCACCCAGGGTCATGGATGCAGGGGATAGAGAGTGAGGGACTTTGAAATACTTTAACTCTGCGCACCCCAGAGCCCTTGTAAGTCAGAGTGGAATTCACGTGCAGGAGGACACTTAGAAGGCGTAGTCAATGTGATGGTGGTTTGGCGACATGTGGGTGCTGGTCCACACAGGAGCATCCATCCTCCTCAAATGATCCCTTTGTTGCTTTTTTCCAACATAAGGAAAACCTGCTTCCCCTATTTCCTGATCCTCACCGGGCTTAGCATATACAGTGAACCAGGGACATGCACATTGCAGTTCTGCTGGTTGGACTGAGAAGAATTCCAGGCCAATGAGCCAAGGAAAATAGCAAGTTTTACACACACACACACACACACACACACACACACACACACACACACACGAGGAGATACTGTGGACAGAACTATCTGTCGTCCAAAAGTGCAAACTAAGGCAGCGCTCCACGAGATGTGTGCTGACAGGCAGCCAAGAATGCTCTCAGCTTGGATGGAAAAGCAGGGAGCACAGCTCCAGACAGAGCTGGATCACTGGCTTCCTCTCTCTCCCCCACTCCCATGCCGTCCTTCCAGGTTCCGAATCCTCCATCTGCTCTCCGTTGGCCCGTTAGCCAGGTGAGTTTAAGCATTAGGGAGAATAATAGTGGAAATGAGAGTAAGTCGCCTGTGTACCCCAGGGCTTTGCTAGAGCCTGACCTCAGAATTCAGTCCTGGCCCACAGTAAGGGAAATGGAGATCATCCTGGGGGTGGTAGTAAAGTTTCTTTAATCTCTACACCGTAGCCCAACAACTGAACTGAGGTTAGTAAGGACATTAGAGTGGCCCCTTTCCTCGTGAGCGATGACAACAAGAAGACATACGATGTCTAGCCTGACAGTGGTAAGATCACGAAAGAGGTTCTGCTCTAAAACCAGCGTGTTTTCAACGTCCTCTCTGCTGTAGCACATGCATGCTATTGAGTGACTATACAGAAGGAATGACCTTTCTAGGGAAAGAGAGTATGTAAACGCAGAGATGCTTTTTGGAAGCAAGGACAACTTCATGTAAATGGGCTTGGAACCAGAGAGAGCTTAGGGAAGTAAAGCGTTTGAGCCTCTTCCACCAGCGACGTGTGGCGCATGCTGAGGTGAAAGTCATTTCACCTTTCCCTTACTCTCTTTGCCCCAGCAGTTAAATGGGGCAATGGATGCTAATTTGTTATAAAGCACCTGGAGGGTTTGCAATGAAACTGGGTGTGTACCATCAGTGTACACATTAATCAAACGTGGAAGTGGATTGACATTGGCTATGGGTTTGGTTTATGGAAGTATGCTGCTAAGACACAAAACCCTTTTCTTAATACCTTTAGACAATTTCAAGTGGTTGGCTAAGCAAGGAGACAATTATGAACACATAAGAGGAATGCATTCTCTTATCTACAAATACATTTGTAGCATTTGAAACGGGGGTTACTGTGTATGGGGCTATTCCTATAGTGAAATGAATTATGGATCCATAGGAGTAATGACTGGAATTGAACCAAACCATTAAATATTTTATATTCTCACCACTTCTTTTTTAGTCTAGGGACCTAAATAATGAGAAAACTATTGAGGGTAGAATACAGTCCTTGTCCAAACACTGCTAGGATGATATATTGAGGACCTCGTATCTACCAATTATGTGCACTAAACTTTGGGTTATGAAAGCCAAAGAATACAAAGAAGACAGATTATTTATCACATTTACATATTGTGTAGTAAGTCTTTGACCCCACATCCACATTATATTAATCTCTGTACTTCTTAATGCACCCAACAGAATAATTTTCTCCTTAGCTGGTACTTAATAAATATTTGCTAAATTAAAAGGATGCATTTATTTTTAACAACTACAATATCGGGGAGAGAGCCATTTCATTTTTCAAAATTCCTAGCTGGTCGTTTCCTTAACAAATATGTGGATATCACAAAAAAAAATCTAAGTCAGGCATTCGGTTGACACACTGGACAGCACTGAAAAATATCTCATATGCTATTGTGCTTTTGAATTTCAAGACCTTTACACATTTAGCATCTTATTTAATCCTTGCGACTCTTGCAAAGCAGGTCCTGTGACATCGTCAGCTGAAACTGAATCTGGTGTAGATTCTTCTGAGTGACTTGCTTATGGAAAATATAACACTGACCAAGCTGGGGGACGCAGTCCACACACTGCTGGGCAGGGGTTCCTTCTAGTGCCTCCCTGTGAGATCCAGAGCTCCCATTTGGTGCAGGCACCCTTTGGGCAAGGCACGGTTTTTAAGGAGCATTCGGAGTAAGCAAGGAGTCCTATTGGCATAGTGAGTTGCACATTGGGCTCCTGTCTGTAAGGTCAATGGTTTGAAACCACCACCCACTCCATGAGAAAACAATGAGGCTTTCATCTCTAATACAGATTTCAATCACTGCCATGGAGTGGGTCCCTACTCATAGTGGCCTGTAGGACAGGGTAGATGTGCCCCGGTGAGCTTCAAAACGGTAACTCTTTACAGGAGTAGAAAGCCTCGTCTTTCTCCCACGGGGTGTAGCTAGTGCTTTCTAACGACGACCCTGCAGAGCGGCCCAACGTGTACCCGTTACTCCACAAGGGTTGTTGGACAGCCTCGGAAACCCACAGAGGCCATTCCACTGGGTCCTCCAGGGGTGCTATACGGCAGAAGCCACTTGACGGCAGTGAGGTTAGGGTTATGAACCAGGCGCTTTTTCTTACATGATAGTAACACCTACAGAGGATAGGTAGTGAGTGGTTGGAAATTTGATCAAAAGGCGATCATTTCTTTGCTCCTCCCATAACAATTCTTTTAAAAGATTATCCCAAGTCAAGATTGAGTTGATGCTCAACAGACTAAAAGCACTTTGGGCAATAAGTTGTTTATCTTTGAGGTCATCTCTGACAGGAGTCCGTTTTTTAGCAATCCTAATTATCACGAAATTTGGCTTCTAGGGGATAAAAATGTTTTTAAAGGGGTGATAGCAGCAATTATTTCTGCTGCTGTAAAGAGTTACCGTCTCTGAAACTCCCGGGGCTGTTCAACCCTGTCCTACAGGGTCGCTCTGCGTAGGCATTGACTCAGTGGCAGCGAGGAGTTTGGTTAGGTTTTTGCAGTCATTAGCAAAACAAATAACAGCAAGATGCCTAGTTTATCTAAACAGCCAGAAAGATGTTTTTAAGTACATAAATTCAATTTTTCTCTAATAATGCAAACTTGGAGAGGAGTAAAAATTCAGGAGGAAAAGTGCTGCTATGTGGAAATATTGGGGGAAACTAGGATGTGGTTTCTTGACCTTTTGTACTTGAGCTCCCTAAAAGTTTGTTTTTTTTTTTAAGAAAATTGCATGTGCATTTATTTATGTGATAGGTAATTTCCCGAATAAAGCTAAATTCCCAAATGCTGTATGGATGACTTCAATTTGTTCTCTTCTGTGATTTCAGCCTTTGCCTTTTGACATGTGATTGTAAAAGCATTGAGTCACTGTTCAGTGGAGGAGTATAATGTGAATTGTGCCACGGAGGGAGAGCCTGACGGTCTGGCGTCCTTTTGCTCAGATCAGAGCTTAGCGCCATAGAATGTTGGGATATTTGGAAGTGGATTGCCAGACCTCTTGGGCGGAGGTACTTTTGGGTGTATTCAAACCTCAACCTTTTCATTTAGTAGTCAAACCCTTTAAATAGTTGCACCAGTCAGGGAAAGAAGTAGGAAGCTAATGGTTCTCTTGCCAAGATCAAGGGTGCCTTTTTGTCTGGCTGGGAGAAAATGTCTAGGGCCGGTTGACAGAGGCAGCACACATCCTGGCCTGAAACAGAGAAGTAACCATCAGTTTAAAGTCACACCTCAGCAGTCTTCGCCAAGAAAGAGTTGGCTGGTCACCTGAGGAATGAGGTAACGTGAGTTTCCTTCACATGAGCATTCAAAAATGATCTTCAGGTCACATTTCAGATGCAAACAGCAGCCATCCCAGTAACAGACCCAAGGGCCTTCAGTCCCAAGTACGCCTTCCTTCTACAAGCTCTGAGATGGTCTGCGTGCCAGCACGGAGATGTTTTACTTGGATGAATGGGGCATGGGGATGAGTAATTAGCCAGGATAATTGTAAAGCCCCTTAAAATGATAAAGTATCATATTTGTCAATAAGTAGATGTAAACAACAAACCACAAAGTGCTTAGACCTCCAAGAAGCTGCTTGAAAACAGGCACTAGATACATTTGAGAGGTATTATTATAAAGAATAGTAATGACTGCATGCTCTACATAAAAGGGGCTCTGAAATTAGACACCAAGAATTGTCTTTAGAAAACTATTAGTGGGGAGAAAGGGGAGTTGAAGACTCGCCCTGCCCCCTTAAAATCGACTATTAGAAATAACCTACTCGATAAACTGACTTTTGTTTGTGATCGCTCATGACTTAGCAGGCAACATTGCACCATTGTGCCATCATTTTTGACCTAACATTTTGCTAACCAGGGCCCGCTCTCGGGCAGGTGGGGACTCTTGAGAAGGCCATGGGCATACATACACATTAGGCACTGGCAATTTACACCCAAAAATAGAGCAAGCTGATGATTGCTGATTTGAAAGGAGACATACACCCGGAGAGAGTATGTCCCTTGGCCACTCTCCCTGCAGCCTAAATGCAGAATTTAATGCCCATACGAATCCCTCTTTCATAACAGTTTCGACTTCAGGGAATCCTTAGAGGCAAACAACACAGCCTTAACAGCAGATTAACCTTCCTGGATGGAAGGTTAGACCAAGTTAGGAATTTGTGTGATTATATGAAAGAGACGAATGAGAAGGCCGGGTGACCTAGGAAAGGTGGTTGCAAAATGATCCCAATAGACTGGCAGCGCTTATCAAATACTTGAGTGCTCTTATTGGTGTAAACACATTCAATTACTCATCATATTACTCTCTGTAAGGACATTGTTTACTTGTTTATTGTCTCTTTCTTCCAGTTGACCTTACATTCCATGAAAGTGGGACTTATTCCATTTAATCACCACTTTAGGATGATGTGTGGCAAATAATAGACACTTAGTAAATCTTGTTCAATGGCTGGATTTCTGTGTGAAGCATTTCTTCTTCTTAAGTGACTTGGGCTCAGTGGCTTAGAGCTATACCATACAGTTTGCGAAAGATCAAGCTCAACTCTGAGCAAATTATTAGGTTAGAATTTTGGAGAGACAGAAGGCAGAGTGTTTGATGTTAAGGAACGGTATTTGTTTCTTTAATAATGTTTTTGGGGGCGCCTTAGCACACCACTTGTACAGGTACGTAGGGAATGCCATGCTAAATTACTTTTTCCTCATTACTATCCATTGGTGCTAAAGTTTGAGAGTTGGTAAATTATAGGCAGATAGGACTAGGCATAGAAAGTCTATGATTAAGATATGAGTTTTAGAATTAGGAGCAATGGAAGTGGGAGGGTGATGTTTGTGATATTTTAGAATAATTAATGCTTTAATGAGCAAAAAATAAGAGTCCCAGGTTGCTCTAGTTTTCTTTTAACTTTGCCTATTTAAGGAGTAGATAGATCAACTATGTCTGGGTAGCTTTGTTTACTGTGTCAGGCCCCAAGGGCTGGTAATCCTACATATACATTCTTCTGCCCTGGCTGACATCACGTAGAATCTCCAGTAAGTCACATTTCTTATTAGATCCGCCCTTGGGCTGCTATTAAAAACAACCCCCGCCAAAAAAAAAAAAAGGAATTAAATGTTACAGATGAGAGGAAGTCAAAAAGTTTTGCTCCTACCGTATATACTCGAGTATAAGCAGACCCGAAGATCAGCCAAGACACCTAATTTTACCACAAAAACTGCATTACAATGTGCTGAAAAACGGGTTATACACGAGTATATACAGTAAGTTTCCAGTTCATACAGGCATGGGTTTGTTCCAAACAAAACTTAGGTTAAGCAACTCTTTTTAATCAGTAGATGGCTGTGGGTGTTATTTAAGTAATACAAAAGGGCTTCAACAATTTGTGGAAATACTCCATCATCCCATAAAGTTTTGACATCCCCTCTTCTTATTAGGGTGCTATGGGAAGAAAAGAGTTGAGGTCAGGGCTCATATAAAAATTTCCAACAAACTCAAATGGATATCTTCCCAAATCATTGCAGCTTCACAGCAAGTTCATGGGAATGTGCACCACAGTGAATAAGTTTTTCTGTGGACCAAGCGTTGTAAGTAAGGTTGGGAAGACTTTATGGTTGAGTTAAGAGAAGGGAGACTGTCATCCTTAAAGGGTAAAGAATCGTGGCTAGAGACCAGACACTGGTAGATGAAGACAGAAGAATGATTCTTCCAATAACTAAGGATGCTGGGAATTTCACATGGTTCAGCATTTTCAATAAAATAAAAAAATCTTGTCCTTATCTAGTTTATGGCTCTATGGGAACCTAAGGTGTTTCACAAAGATCAGCTAGCTAAACAAGAAATCTCATCTTTCCATCTGTCTTTTAGACAAAATTGAGGCTAGTGAAGATGATTTTATGAAACAAAACATAGCCAGGGATGAGGCTTAGAGTTTACAATACAATCCAGAGAGCAAGGTCCAAACGAAACAGCAGTTTCCTATGGAATCGGCCGGGCCAGGTAACTTGAAGATAGAGCAGTCAGCGCCGATGGCTGTGGTATTTTTTTTTTTTTTAATTCCCAATGGGTAATCTTAATAGATTATCTTGAAGGACATACTCATGGGGTTTTATTATAAATGTGTTTTATGAAAATTGAAAACTGCCTTGGTAAGGAAGAGAAAAGAAGATAGAATTCAGAAAAGGTGAGTAATTTTTCCCCCAGCACAACAATACAACACATCTGCTCACTCTTGAAAGGAATGGCAAGGGCTGTCCCAGGATAACGTCAATGGAAAGCATCCCATTCACCCTGTGGCCCTGATCTTGCCCCTTCCGACTCCTCTTTTTGTTCACAGAGTTCAAAGGATATTGAAAAGGAATAGGAGTTGAGGCCCTCCAGGGTTTCCAACTGCCGTGTGGATGTGCTGTGAATGGGAGACCAGAGAAGCCTTCGGGGAAGGGGTTAGAGAGATGGACACCCCATGCTTAGGGCTGGATCAGTTTAAACGTAGGCTCTGTTGAGACTTTTTACTATGTTTCCATGATTGGTAGCAATGCTTTTTTATTTACCCTTGAACATTTTCTTAAATGTTGCAGTCAGATCCTCACTCTTGCTTTCCTTTTGTTAGTCAACAATCAAATTAACCCCTTACTGACCAATTAATTTTGACTCAGAGTGACTCTACAGGACAGAGTACAATGGCTCCCTAGAGTATCCTAACCCTTATCTTTATGGCGGCAGTCATCTACAACTCTGGCTTGTGACACAGATGTTTACTAACAGATAGATTTTATTTATCTATTGATTTATTTAGTGTCATCTCAAACCATTTTGCATGCACAAGTCAGTACCATTAACTACACCCATCCTGTCGTGAACCCATCACAGTGATCCGTTTCCCAATTTTTTTTTTCATTACCCTCAACAGAAACACTGGGAAGGAGGTTGGGTGCTCTCATGGCGGGGGTGACGCTGACCTGGGATCCACTTGATGGCAGTGAGTTTGGCTTGGTTTGGTTTTTAACTCAGACTGTTTAACTCAGATACCGTGTATCTGACAGGCATGTGTGACACACCACATAAAATTAACCACTCAATGAATTGCCTAGCAACCGAGTAAAGTGATATTATCATCCCTGTTATTTAAGGGAGGACATGAAGGGTTGAGGAGATTAAGAAAAGCCCCAATCAACAAATCTAGTAACTGGTTGAGATGGTAGTCATGCCTAGCTCATTTCGACATTCCTCACAGTCTAGAACAGTGGTTCTCAACCTGTGGGTCACAACCCCTTTGAGGGGGGTCGAATGACCCTTTCACAGGGGTCGCCCGATTCATAACAGTAGCAAAATGACAGTTATGAAGTAGCAACAAAAATGATTTTATGGTTGGGGGTCACCACAACATGAGGAACTGTATTAAAGGGTCACAGCACTAGGAAGGTTGAGAACCACGGGTCTAGAAGATGGGAGAGGAATGAAGGTATCTTTTTAGTGGTAGAATCATGATGCGGGCAATTGAAAGAGTGGCATAAACAACAACAACAAAAGGAGTTGAAGATAATCATGATGCTTCTAATATGATAATTATGATGCATCTAACATGGTAATTTCTGTGGGAATGAGCAGAGAGAATGCCTTGGAACAGAGTGGTAAATGATGACACATATCGGTAACTGAGATGAGAATCAATCAAGGTAAAACGATGAATGTGGAAGACAACTGATTCCACTGAGGACAAGGAGCAGAGAAGGAAGTTAGAAATCCTGCAAAGAATGAGTTCATCCAGGTAGAGCGTTTAGGTGAAAAATAAGCTAAGAGCCCAGGCCCGATCCCCAAGGAAAAGTGGACAATTGAGGAGGGGGCAAATAAGACACACCAGTGACAGACAGAGAAGATGAGACACACTACAAATGAGCTTCAACCTAGTTGAATAAACTATGAACGTATCACATTATTAGTCATCTTGCTGTAGATGATGTAATAAGTTATTTGTTTTGATGCTGTATTTAAGAGAGAGGAACATTCAAAAAGTTAAAAAGCATCAGTTGGGAACAGTTGCAACACCCTAAAAGACAGCCTCATTTTAAAGGAAGCAGGCTATTTCTGTGCCAATATACCCTCTGATAAAGGGTAAGGAGGGAGTAGACACTACAGGTCTCACATCACAATCTCAGCTCGCATTGGTAACTAGTTAAGCATTATCGGCTTTCCTTGACTTCTGAGGCACAAGCAAAAAATACTCTACTCTTCTTCATCATCTTCCTAATGCATAACTGAAAAATAAAAGGGGTCAGGGAATCATCTCAAGCTTTTAGAACAGAACACACCGGAGCAGAACACACTCATCACTTCCCATAGACCGGTCGGAGCCCAAATATCAAAACAGCCACAGAAAAGGCAGATTAGGAAGGTGTTGGTGAATGTTGTTAGGTGGAGATCCCAAACATTTTAAGAATTTATGAATTAGAGACTTGGTAAATCTGTTCTTAAGAAAAATTTTCATGGTCCATACTTACAGGAAAGCACACATGGTAAGTACATAATTCACTGAAGAGTCACAAATTAAAGATAGAATCAAGCACCTACATACACAAACTATGCCCATGTTGAATTCCATAACAAAATCACAATTTACTGACTATATATATATATATGTATCTAGAATGCTTATGAGTAAAAAGCGATAGTCAATGAGAGTCAGTAGAATGATAGATACTTACCTAGAATCTATTTTCTTCTGTACTATCCTAATTCAGATCACCAGTCTTATTGACTTCAGTTCATATTACACATTTCTCTAATCCCTAAATATGGCCATCGTTGTCTTGTTTAGAACCCATCTGTTTTAGTCAGGGTACTTTGGAGAAACGAATCCACAGAAACTCATGTATAAGAGAGAGTTTTATATAAAGATTAAGTGTGCATCAAGAGAACATCCCAACCCAGTGCTGCCACAAGTCTAACATTAACCCATATGTCCAACACCAGTCCACAAAGTCCTCCTCCATCTCACAAAGCAGACCCACTGGTGCCGACTGCAGGAGGAAAGCCGAGTCAGTGAATGTGTAAGCATCTCAGCACTGGCAGGGGTCTCCACAGGGCTGCTCCAGCACCCAGGGCTGCATCGGGGTAGGTTCCTGTGGCTTCTCCTTGGGGATGTCTTGCAGGAAGTCAGCCTTGCAAGTTGAAGCTGGGAACTGCTAAGGCAGCTGCACCCTGGTGCGACCATCCCAAAGCAAGAGACCCAAGAACTCTAAAGGCGAGCCTCACCGAACCATTTATCCCTCTGCCCTTCAATTAACACCACTTGTGTTTATCAGCCAGGTTGGCACAATAAACCAACTCATCTTCAAAGGTTCCTCATAGCCTTCAGATGAAGTCCATGCCACCTAGGCCTACCTACACTTCAACCTTTTTCCCTCAAAGCACACAATGCTCTTCAAACTATGAACTTCTTTTAGCTCTATCTTGCCTCTGCACTTCAGTCGACGCCGTTTCCTATGCATGAGAATCACTTTCATATTCACTAGGTTTGTTTCTGCTTCTCCGTTAGGACTTGGATTGAACATCAAAATATTGAGCATGAAAATCGGTGTTCAAAAACAATTGCTGGATGAATGGATGGATGAATACAAATATAAGTAGATGATATTATTTTAAAGAGGAGAGACAAACTATAATATGGTCTCAGGTTTACAAAAACAAAACCTCTGATGACCTCAATGAGTCCCATCGTCTGTGCCCTCCTCCCCAGCCCTGTCCCTGAACCAATGTTAGGTAGCTAAAACTGAGTTAGGCATCATAAGGTAGTGTAAAGAGGAACTAGGTCTGTTCCTAGCCTTAAGGCATGTACAATCTAGTGAAAAGATAGAATTTACATCTATGAAACAATCATACAGGGTCTGTTGTTGTGGTATCCCGAGTTTCAAGTAAGGTGAGACGATCAGAGTAACCATTCATTGAGGAAGCCTTGGAGGGTTCACATGCACACAAGGGGGGCCGGGGGTGGGGTGGGGGCGGTATCTCAAGCAAGAGAACCTGCTCTGTGGGTAATTTCTGTGGGACTGAGCAGACAGAAAGTCTGAGTAGGAGAGGACATGTATGGACAAACACAGGGCCATAAAAGACCCTGAAAGATTAAGGTCACAGTGAGAAGCCTGTAAGCCAGGCAAAGAAATCGAGATTCGACATCATACGCCGTGGAGATTCAATATAATTTCTGGAACACTAAATGTTTGAGAATGCCTCTGAATACGTCAATGAGAAAGTGAAAAATAGCTTCAGCAGCTGGTAGCTGACAGGTAGACCATATGTTCCCAACTAAACATAAGCAGCATTCACAGACTAGAAGAGTCATCAGACGTCAAGACGGGTAGAAGAAGAACATTCGGCAATGCAAAAATACCCAAACCTCTTTATCCACGCAGCTTCTTTCCCGCTTCTAGACAGAGAAGTATCTGATGTAGAGACAGCTTCAACACGTGGCAGCAGGAAAAATGTTGCCTTGTCCTGGATCCCCCTCAGGATGGTTGACATGCTTTGAGTCCATCATCATGGTTATTGTGCCAATCCATCTCACTGAGGGGCTACCTCACCCTTGTTGGCCATCGACTTCACCAAATGCGATGGATGACACATCAAAGTTAGTCATGAACAAGGAAAACCATACCCCTTTCCTTGGCTAATTCTGAGAAGAACACTGCCGTCAGGTAGACTTTTCTTCCTATTCTGCCTTTCTCGGACAGTTCTGTCCATCTGAAGCCTGTCCACCATGTGTTGTCCTGCTGGTATTGAATTACGGGTCATGGACGTTTCAGCATCACAGCACAACAAACTGTGAGACAAATGGTTGTTTGCAAGTCTAGCCCTGCTTTAATTTTCCTACTCTTCCAATAAAAACTAAAAGAGATGTCCAATACTTCCTGAAAACCATCTAGAAATCTTACCATAGTGAATGATGGGGGGAGTGCGGAGTGGAGATCCAAAGCCCATTAGTAGGCCACTGGAGATCCCCTTGCAGAGGGGTCTGGGGAGATGAGCCAGTCAGGGTGCGATGTAGCGATGATGAGAAATACAACTTTCCTCTAGTTCCTAAATATTTCCTCCCCGCTCCCACTACCATGACTCGAATTCTATCTCGCAGGACTGGGTAGACCAGAGGAGGTACACTGGTATAGATGGGAACTGGAAATATAGGGAATCCAGGACGGATGAGCCCTATAGGACCAGTGGTGTGAGTGGCGAGACAGGGAGGGTAAAGGGAGAATGGGTAGGAAGGAGGGAACCGATTACATGGAACTGTGTGTGACCTCCTCCCTGGGGGACAGACAACCGAAAAGTGGATGAAGGGAGATGTCGGACAGGGCAAGATATGACAAAATACCCATTTATAAACTATCAAGGGCTCATGTGGGAGGGGGGAGCGGGGGGGGAGGGAAAAATGAGGACCTAATGTCGGGGGTTTCAATGGAGAGAAAATGTTTTGAGAAACGATGTACAAATGCGCTTTACACAATTGATGTGTGTATGGATTGGGATAACAGTTGTATGAGCACCTAATAAAATGTTATAAAAAAAATTAAAAAAAGAAAAGTGAGGGCAAAAAAAAAAAAAAAAGGAAATGTCCTACAATTCCTTAAAACCTCTGCAGAACCATGAAACAGAAGTCCCATTTCCACACTAAGCCTCTTCCAATGATCTTTTCCTAAGATTCCCCAGCATACCGTGGGTGTGGATTCTCCTTGGCTGCAGAAAAGGATACAAACCAAGCTTTCTTTTCCTGGTGGCCTTTGGCTTTCACAACAGGATCCCCCCACCTTCTTGAGTTTTCCCTTCTCAGGCTGTGTGCCTTCTCAAATTGACATCCTGGTTAACTCTGGCTAACTCGGGTTAACTCTGGCTCATCCTTAAAGGTGAACACTCTCTAAAACCATTTACCAATTTATTCTTTCTGGTAGTTGAATTATATATCCCAGGTGATGCTTCTGTGATGTCAACGTGAGTAAGCTGAACTCCACTTCGAAGATTTCACGTTTGGGTGTATGTTTCTGTTCAGCAGGAGCCAGAAGGAGACTCACGGAAAGCTTAAGGGTCAAAGGGAAGCAGCAGCCATTCTGTAGCTCTCACACCACACTGACTCACCTCATTGGTGTGAAGCAGCAGCTGGGTCTGTGATTGTTCTGCATCTCCCCTGTTCCTTGCTCAGCTTCTCTGACGTGCGCGTGCGCACGTGCGTGCGTGCATGTGAGTGTGTGTGTGTGTGTGTAGATCTATTAACAAGGTCACCAGGGCAGAAGCAAAACTAGCATGTGTTTTGGTTCATCTTCATGGGGTACCAGTGCTTGTTTGTGGGTTCCAACCTGCCTCTCATACTCTATACATAAATTACCTATATATTACCTGTAACTCTATATATACATTACCTTTTTAACTGTTTTACTTGAAGACTTCAAGCTCTAGCATCAGATGCAGAAGAAACAACTTTGCAGAGCATACCTTAAATTTTGTATAAAATCATTGTATCTAACATCTCTCTATGTCCGTCCGTCCATCCATCCATCCATCCATCCATCCATCCATCCATCCATCCATCCATGCAACCATCCATTCACCCAACTGTGTGTCTGTCTGTCTGTCTGTCTATCTATCTATCTTCTATCATCATCTTCTATCTAATTATCAATGTATGTATGTATATATCTATCTTCTATCTCATTATCTATATCTATATCTATCTATCTATCTATCTATCTATCTATCTATCTATCTATCTATCATCCAATACTACTACTCTCGTTTCTGGTATAAGCCTGGCTGATACACTATCCTCTGAGAGATTTCTCTGTACATCCTCTAAACTTTGAATAGACTCTTGTTGCAGCATTGCTATGATTGTTCTATTTTTTTTAGTCGATTGGATTATATTGAGCCTGCCAATTTTACAGGCACTCCCTCTATTATGTGACCTTGTAGTACACTGGAGTAGATGGAATCTATTTTCTCACTGCCCGGATGTGGGGCTTGACTATATGGTTGGCTTAAATTATTAAAATGTTAGCAGACATCATGTTACATGTGCTTGTTTGGTTTGGTTTCTTATGTTCCTATGATCTGTGATGAGAAAACCATATCTTGGAGAAGCTGCTGCCCTTTCCACCTGGGATGCAGACAAACACATATGGAACAGATCTGAATGAACCCACAGTCTGGAGCCCAGCCCAGCTGACCCACAGCCTGAAAACAGTTACTCTGCCTAATCGAACCCAGATCAGCCAAACCACAGTTGACTGCAGATTCACTAGTGTAAGAATAAATTATTGTTGCAAGCCACTGTGTTTTGGTATCATTTGTTACATAGCTGTAATGCAGTGACTGAACTGAATAGTAAATTGGTTTTCTCAGCTGTGTTTGCATTGGACTGTTGATTCCTTGAGATAACAGACCGTGATGTTAATTTCCATACCTCCAGTGTCTACTGAGGTGTCCGGTACATAGTAGGTGTACAGTAAAATTGTATGATAGAACTAAGGAAGCACAGTGTAGAAAGAAGGGCACACAGGACATCTTAGGAAGGAAAAGTAACAGGTGCATGGGATGGAAATTAATGCGGAAGCAAGTAGTAAGCACAAGATGGTGAGTACATAATTATGGGATGAAAGCTATCTACCATTTGTTCATTGAAGTAGACTTGAGTTTTAAAGGTGTTGGAACTTTACAGAGATATTATGCAGAAAGTGGGAAGTACCCATTTCTCCCCTTTTCTTTCCTGAGTCTTGTTTCCTTTCTGTTTTCAGAGGATCAAAGGTTCAAGAGGCTACGGAGGTTGCATGCAACTGTAGTAACTTTTGGACACAGCATATTTTCTACTTGTGACACTCATACGTCTTTGGGGCACATGCAAATTAAAGCTCCAGTGTCACTGGCATCCATGAATAATATTAGGCAAGTTGATGAATTATGGAAAGTCTCAACCTTATCCAAAATAAATGAAGAAAACATAAGTTACTGGAATGGATTTAGCAACGGATTCATAGGTACAACATCATAAGGACAAACATGAATAATTTGACTTAACCAGAATTAAAACTATTTGTACATCAAAGTGAAACATATTATATAAGAAATGAAACACATGAGAGGATGAGAGAAAAAACCAGTAGCATTTATGTGATAAGGACACAATATCCTCAATATATAAAAACCTCCCCAAAATCAACAAGAAGACAGACAACTCAATTTCAAAATGAGCATAGGACTTGGATAGAGATTTTTTCAATGGAGAAATGCAAATGGCCATCAAGCCTATGGAATTTAATAAAAATATGCTTGTCATCATTTTGGAAAGGCCAATCAAAACCACAGTGAAATTCTACTTCTCACCAACTGGGATGGCGATTACAAAAATGAAAAACAAAGGGGGCACACACACACACACACACACACACGGGCGCGTGCCAACACTAACCTAAAAATACCCAGGATTGACCCAGTTGTGAGAAACTTCAACTCTCCTGAATTGTTGGTTAGAATGAAAGATAGTGCAGCCTCTTGGGAAAGAAATTTGGCAGTTCCTCAAAAAGTTAAACACAGAATTACCATAGGACCAAACAATTCCACTCCTAGGTATTTACCCAAATGTCTCACAAGCAGGGACTGAAACATATACTGCACACCAATATTCATAGCAGTATCGTTTTTAATAGCCAAAAGGTGGAAATAACTTCAGTAACCATCAATCAGCAGAAGGGGAACCCAAATATATGGCATAGCAATACAATGGACTAGTATAAAGAGAAATGAAGTTCTGGCAGCACTGCAGGAGGGAGGATGAACCTGGAAGGTATTGCACTACGTGAAATAAGCCAGACTCAACAATCGAATACTACATGATTGCACTTAAATGAAATATGAAGAGTAGGCTATTCCGTACATACCGAGTTACTATGGATTGGGGATTGGAGGAGGGAAAATCACTACTGATTAAGGGGTAGAGAGTTTATAATTGGGGTGATAACATTTGGAGAAATAGAGCTGATGGTTGCCCAACATGGTGGATGTAATGAACACTGCTGATTTCTAAACCTAAAGATGGCTTAAAATGGCCAAAGTAGTAACTTTTATGTTATAATCATATATATCTTACCACCCTCTATTTATATATGGTTTCTTTTTTGTTAAAAAATATCATCAGGAAATAAAACCTCCCCTATCTTCCTCCAGGTAAGCTTGCTCCTGTGTAATCCTCTAATTTGCTGCAGGCATCTGCTACTTCTGTGACCACTGGTGGTTATCATTAGTCCTGAAAGGGGCGTGTGACACCCCGCTGGAAACCTTGCCTGCGCTCAGCCTGGTCACAGAGGTCTCTGCAGCCTGTGCCCCTCAGGATGAACGCACTGGGGAGCCGCAAGGAGGACTTCTCAGCAGCAGGCCTCTCAACTGAGGCTGCTGTCACAGCCCCTTAGAGTGTGTGTCATGGAGCTGTCATTAGAATTGCTCCTTAGGAGGACACAGCTTGAAGGATGCCAAATTCATTAGCTGTCTCCAGTTGAACTTTTCAAACCTTTCTCTAACCTCGAACAAATAGCACGGTCACTCACTCACTCACTCACTCACTCACTCACTCACTCACTCACTCACTCACTCACTGTGTTTTGGAGAACAAAGAGATAGCCTGCCTGTTGTTTGGTGCCAATCAGACCTGAGATTGAAGCGGTTGTTTTCTGTACCCATCAAACTCATACTTTCTCTGCCTAAGCACTGAGCTCCAAAAGGCATATTTCATAGGAAATGCACACACATTGTCATTGTTCTAAGTGAAAGACGAGTCTCAAGGCACCAGCACCATTACTCAGTGGCCGTCCTCCGGTCAACCCAGAACCATGGTGACTCCATGTGGGCCCCAGCAGGAGGGTGCCCAGCGGTTTCAGTGTTTGCCTTTTTAGTTGACCTGCAGGCTTCTGTACCAATGGTTTCCTGGGCACAAGTGAACCTCCAACCTTGCAGGAAGCAGTGAGGTTGTTCCCGGTTTCTACCCCCCAGGAATGAAGACCAGCGAGTCAATTCGGACTCATAGCACACTTACAAGACAAAGCAAAACTGCTCCCAGGGGTTTTCTGACAGTCTTCATCTTTATAGGAGCAGAGAGCCTCATCCTTCTCTGAGGAGGGGCTGGTGGCTTTGAACGGTTGACCTTGCTCTTAGCAGCCCAGTGCCTAATCTACAGAGCCAAAGCCATGGAGACACGCAATGCCTTAAATGACCACCAAACCATCTTGACATACACAGAAATGGGTTCCAGTTGGTCTGCTTGTGAGCAAGGTATTGTACCCTATGGACAGGCTGTCTCAGGCGGAAACATATCTTGTTTGGCCATGATTATTTATCCGAACATCTCTGGAGAGTGAGTTTCTTTTGAAGCTTGTAGCTTGCGTCTTGCTACAAAAGACACTCATCAGTGTATTATACCGAGTTCCCACTAAGCAGATAATTTTATACTATGAAAACTTTACTATTAAAATGTTCTTAATTTAGATGTTGTTTACTCAGATTTAGTGATCAGTTTGACATAGGATGCGATTGTTTTTAAAATCACACTTATTGTTTTTAATGATTGTAAAGGCAATTCATGTTCACGATGCTGCTTAGAAATCGTGGTATCTATAAAGAGGAAAAATGATCATCATTTAAATCCTACTTGAAAAATAACTGTGCAACTCTGGAAGGTGCATTTCTTTTTCGTCCCTCTTAATGGGGCTTCCTGATTTTATATATAATTAGGGATGTACTGATCATACAGTTTCAAAATTCTTTTTAAATTACAACATAATATTGTTCATATAAGTAATGATTTTCAAAACATACTCTCTGAGGATTGCCCCTTGTTTCATTTTACTGATATCTCAGGATTTTATTAACCATTTCCCTAACACTGGATACTGGGGGCTCCTGTGTTTCTTTCTTTAGTATTCAGAGTATGTGAAGTTATATGCTTCAGCCAGAATCTGGTGATTTTTCTCATCAAGTTATCCCAATTCTGCTTATATTTATGTATTTTAATTCTTTAAAAAAAATATCCCCAGGTCACAATTTTATCTCATCCGATGGTTGGCTTCAATAGCTGTGTTTCATTGCATTAGAAACATGTTTCTTCATCCTCTGGTTTTCTAAGAATTTTCGCCCCTCAGAAATAAGAGCTTAATTTTATGGAGTACCATCGAGATCATTTAGGTTTTTTGTCAACCAACTGTCAATCAGTATGTGTTATATGCTGATAGATTCTCTGAATCTTAAACTTTTAGGGGGACGGCGGTGGGGGAGCACAAGCCATGAGCCACTGGAAAAGGTGCTCCTTTCACCGTGCTCAATTTTTACCCTCTGTCAAGGGCCACATGTGACAGCCTCATGTTAACTGGAACCCGAAAGAAAATGTGATTCTTTTTGACGAAAAAGTGAGGAGATGCGCCGAGCGCTTAGAAACCATGTTCCACACAGCCTGCTGTGACATCTTGGCTTTCATTGAACGGATATCATTCCATTAGGTGGAATACGTACAACTTCATTTACTCGAAGGTTTCCCAAAAGTGGGTTATGTTAGGGAAGGGTTCCAATGTTACAAAAGGCTGTTCTGAATTAGTGAGGTGTTAGCGCACAACTAGGAATGGAAGACGAAAATAAATAAATACATTCTGAAGCGCTCTTATAAAGTTCTTGCTACCGACTTGAATGGATCTTTAAAAATAATCAACCATTTTTCTGCTTGTGTTTTGGAACCAAGATTCGCTGCAGCCTTGCCAGTCTTAATTCCTTTCATGAATACCTTGAAGCATGTTTCAAGTCGTGGAATCAAATTGAGATGGCGGACTTGAAAATGAGGGCTGACCACTGCCAAGGAGGCTGTCCATGGCTGACCTTCAGAACATCTCTCAGGGACTTTGAGCTTCTTGCCATCAAATCAACAATCTGAATATTTCTACAGCATTCGCTTAGCATTTTCATCTGTTACCCTTTGGATGTGTGCCTACTCAATACCACTCAATGTGTCAGTCTCCCGCCTTTATAGACTCGACATATCGCAATGGGGAGGCATGAACGTTTGCAATGCTGACTTGCTAACATTCCTTTCACACACAGTTCCCAGAGGGCCTCGCCACCCTGCCAGCGGGCAGCCATGGAGAGACCAGTTGGGCCTCCCATACATGTGTTCCTTTGTCACTTTAAGTGTGATGTGAATGCCTTGATTTCATTCATTCGGTTTCACTGAGACATTCTTCAGCGAGTAGCTGTATAAAGATACTCCCCAAACACCAAACTCGCTGCAATGGAGTCAATTCTGACTCAGTCTGAATATGCTAAATAGCTACTTATGCATCCTAATGAAAACTTCACTTTTCACTAGTTAGGTACAAATAACTACTTCTAAGATTTCTAATATTACTTAAAAATCACATATTACTATCTTTTCACCTGTGATGCGATTCATTTCTCTCACAGTAGACTGCATAAAATCAACAAATTTAACAATAGTCAAAAGACCAAGGAAAGGAGATAAATCTTCATGAGATTAATCAGAAGACAACCTAGAAGTTAACTATTTTCATATTATGCAATATCTTTCTTAGATAATGGGGGGAAAAACCTCTATTGGTACTTTGGCCTTTCTCAGAGACTAGCAAATTAGATGAAAATGAATCTTTCAATCCTTCTGTCTTTTAATAGCAAGATACACAGAAAACAGACTCTGTTTTTAAAGCTTTTCATGATGTGTTAAGTTCCCATGTTACTGTAGGATGTAAAGAAATGAATAAAGAGTGGAAATTATTCAATTACAAATACACCTTTTTGAAGTTCTACATGAGGGAAATGATATATTTATGATTAGAATTCTCTTTCAAATTCAGATCTCTGCCTGGATTTTAACCTCTGCTGAGAAACTCTTTTAACGATCCCTTTCGTAGGACGAGTTCACAACATGTCCAAGGGGAGCAAGAAGTCAACTTTTACCAATAGCCCACATGCTTCTTATATGGTTTGCAGGGTAAAGGCAATGCCCATGGGCAGCACAAAAAGGGGCCCTTCATCAGCATGGCTGTTGTCATGGTAACAAGCAGACCAAGCTTTGTGAAGGCACACGCACTCATCGGCCATTAGCAGGACGAAGGAAAAGGAGACAGAAAGAGAGAGGAAAGCTCTGGGCTTCGAGAGGGGAAAGCCCCAACTCGGTATTGGATCTATTCGGACGGCGGCAAGGCGAAGGCTGCTGCTAACTGCACATTTCACTCAGGACACGGTTTCTAGCACGAACCAGACTCCCACACACAGCACCAAAATTCTTACAAAAGGGAACTTGTAAAAGATGATGACCAAGCACAGACACCGGGACAATATGTGCTTTGTGATCAATTAAAAGGCAGGCATAGTTTGTGGTGCAGCCTCAAACAAAGGGGCTCTTTCTTCTCAGGGCTTTTTTTTAAAAAGGGAGATCTATGAAACTTATGATAATGCATTGCCATGCTGATTTCATTGTCAATTACAGATTAATTAAGTGTGCTTTAATGATCTCTATAAAGCCTTTAAAATTTTTATTTTATGTTTTAATTTTTTTTTACCTCTAATAGCTATTAATGGCTGTTATAGAAAATGAAACCACTTTACTAAAATGTAATGGGGAGGTCTATTAAGAAGAAGTTTTCAAAATGGTAAAATATTACTACAAAAATGAGAACCTCTGTACATTTTAATATTCCTGAGTAGGTCAATCTTCATTCTGCTGAAAGAACATTTCCTTCAAATTGCATGCAATTACATCTTAAACATCTTCATATATATTATATAAAGAGTAAATTTTGCCTAATTTCCAGTCCAAATGCATCTTAGACGATGGGAAAGGAAGGGAAATGCAGCACAGTCGATTGTCTCACAAAGTAGTCATAGAAGATTTGAGATACGAGTTGTTAAAACAGGAGTCATTGACCACACTCATGTCGCTATTTCTCTCCCTCTCTGCATGGGTCGCCATAGACTATTATAACAAACTTAAATAATAAAACAGGAGCACAGGAGAAACCAACTATGGGACTGGACCAGTGGTTAGCTGCCTGATAAATGGGGGGAAATGTGAAGTTGCCTAGGATTTTGTTTTACTTGGATCCAAAATCAACGCTCATGGAAGCAGCAGTTACAAGATCACAGGACGCGCTGCACTGGGTAAGCGTGCTGCTCAAGACTGCTTCAGATGCTGAAAAGCCAGGATGTTACTTTGAGGCTTAAGCTGCCCCGATCCAACTCATGGCATTTTCTTTTTATATATTTTTCACTCCTGGTATTTGCATTCACCTCATATGCTTGTGAAAGTTGGACATGGAATGTAGAAGACCGAAGAAGAATAGTTGGACTTGAATTACAGTGTGCTGGTGAAGACTATTGAAAGCTCCATGGCGGTCAAAAGAACCAACAAAGCTGTGTTGGAAGAAGCCCAGCTGAATGCTCCTTGGAGGTGAGAGACTTGGCGCGGCGGCGTCTCACGTACTTTGGACATGTTATCAGAAGGACCTCATGCTTGGTAAAGTAGAGGGGCAGCTAAAGAGAGGAACCTTCTACAAGATAAATTGATACCATGACTGCAACGATGGGCTCAAAGCTAACAATTGTGAGAATGGTGCAGGACTGGGTGGTGCTTCACTTTGTTGTACACAGGGTCTCTATGAGTCGGAACCAGTTGGAGAGCACCCAAACACAACAACAATCAGCATAGGTAAGGTGCTCTGGGGGTACTTTGAGATAAGCATTGGGCTTCTGACCATAAGATCAGTGGTTCAAGTACGCCAGTCACTCCTGGGGAGGAAGTTGAGACTATCTGTTCTTGTAAAGAAGTACAGTCTCAGAAACTCTATGCAAAGTCATTATGAGTTTGAATCTGAATCTACTTGGTAGCATTCAATCAATTCATGGTTCAAGAGTGCCTCACTTAACAAATGTATCTCTGAAAAGAAGTGTGAACCACATTCATAGATCCAAATAATATTTCAGATGTACTACAGGGGAGTACTAATGAAAGGGGCCCTTTAAAAGAGACAGTGGGGAGAATGCATACCTGATAGGAAAGTTGCAAACATAAAATAAGAAAAGGGGCAGAGTCATGTTGTAACTGAGGTAATATTTCCTAGTGTGTCCGTATGTAAATGTGAATTTGGAGGATGAAATTCCTTTACAGGGGGGCACCTCTGTAATGCCCTAAGGGCTTCTGAACACACAACTGAGGTACCCTCTACTCCTCCTCTAGGATACTCAGTAGACAAGAGCTACCAGAAATATGAATGAAATATAATTAGAGTCAGAGTAAAACAGCATCAGGCTATGTCCACAAAACCTAAAGTAATTTAAGAGACTTTACACTTCTCTGTTTAACTTGTAATGGTAGACAGTTAAATAAGCCAAATAGTCAAAGCAAAATATCTATTTTAGATTCTTAATTATTCAATTTGCCTGCCTGCATTGATCATATTAAGTAGCTATCAAAACCTCATTTAATGTTACATTTTCTGATTGGATGGGCAGCGAAGTGGAAAGAAGATGGGCTTTAGAATCCGCCTGAGCTGGGAGGCAAACTTCTGAGCCGGTCACCCTTTGTGGGACCCTCCAGCCAGTTTCTAATCTGAGTTTATTTCCTCATCCGGAAAGTGGGGATGATACAGACCTGGCATGACCATTGCAAAGATAACATAAATGGAAAGCCTTCAAAAGCCTAACACTTAATAGGTACTTAATCATGAGTTTTCTGTAGTGTGGCTTGTCATGATCTTTCCAAGTCCAAGGTCTGTAGAAAAGCATCACATTCACATGGATGAGGCTTCCGTTTTAAACTTAATCACTCGGTAATTGAACTCAGAGGTTATATGCAAATTGAAAATGCTGGCTGTGAGTCCTCAAGGACAAAAACTGAAACCAACATTAAAGAATCTATTTTATATAGAACCGAGTTTTGAAACCTCATGAAATCCACACTTTCCAGAACGACTGAGGCTGGGTGAGGCCTGAAACCTCAAACTTTAAACTGAAAACACCCCCTTGATGTTGAAGTTTTGGCCCAATGGCACAAGCATTTGGTGCTCAACAGCTAATGGAAAGGTTGGTGGTTCAAACCCACCCAGCTGCTCTGCAGCCTTGGAGACACACACACACACACACACACAGTTATATAGTGCCCTATAGGGTCACTATGAATCAGAAACAACTCTGGCACACAATAACTTCAGGCTTATTTAAATCAAACAATAAAAAAACCCAAATGAAACCCACAGTGTGGCATTCATTCTGACACATAATGACTCTCTAGGGCAGAGAAGATCTGCTTCCTAGACTCCCTAAGGCTGTAAATCTTTCTGGCAGTAGCAAGCCTTTCTTCCTCAGAATTACTGACCTTGCGGTCAGTAACCAATTGCTTAACCCAGCATGCCACCAGGGCTCCTAGTCAAACAATACTAAATCCCAAACACAAAACCCACTGCCAACAAGTCCATTCTGATTCATAGTGATCCTAAACAGAGCTTCTGAGACTGTAAATGTATGGGTGTGCACAGCTTCAGCTTTCTCCCACGCAGTGGCTGATTGGTTCCAAAGAGAGACCATGCGTTTAGCAACCCCAAACCCTAACCCAAAGCACCGGCAGGGCTTTTTTAACTAGTGAGAAGGAGTTCAGCTGTGATCCGCATGGTCGGCAGTTCGAAACCAGCAGCAGCTCCGTGGACGAAAGACTGGGCTTTCTACTCCTGTCAACAGTTCAGCACTGACCCACTGTCAGCGAGTTTGGATTTGGTTTGCTTGGGAAAGGTCGTCCTCCTTGAGCACTGTGTTCTCCTAAGGGTCATTTATGGGGGTCAACATGGCAACGGCAACTTGAAAGACTAGATAGGAAAGGCGAGGAGGATCTTTGCCCATGTCAAGAATGTAATCAGCATCACTGTGCTTTGCCTCTAGACACGGCTCATTTAGGTGTGTGTGTCGCAGCACCTATCAACCAACACAGACCTCTTCATGAACCCAATCCAGACTTCCAGCCGTCAAGTTGATTGCAGTGTACAGCGACCCGATTGGTCTTAATAGACACCCAATAAAAATGATAAACTACATTGCAGAGCACAGTCAACGATCAGAGAGCTTTATTTTTTGGCTGTCCAGGGTACTTTCAGTTTTCACCGTCCTCAAGTCAACCAAGCAAACCATCAGGCTAGGGGTGGTGTGTCCACGTGCGTGCCGGTTTCTAACGGAATGCCTTCCTCCCTCAAACCCTCTTGGAGGATTTTACCCTGATGGGTGTTAATACTGCCATGTGGGAAGTCATTGTTTTTAAAGTGGCACAATTCAATTGGATCGCTAATTTTATTTCTTATTTTTACCTGGTAGAAGGCCAGGGATGTGTATTTACCTTCTGAAAAGTTGAAATACAAAAAAAGAGATTCGCTTTTTATTTTTAAAAAGTTAAACAGCTAAACAACTAGGTCAAAAAGATACATCCTTCAACTCAATAAAGGGTTAAGAATCCCTTTAAAGGAGCAAAGCTTGTGGAGGCAAAACGCTGTTTCAGCCTGTAATCCTGCCAACACACTTTAAGACAAATCAAACGAATAAATCTAAATGTACAGCATTTCCACAAAGTTTTAAAAAATGTGAAAACTCCAGGAAACAAAACAGAACGGAATGCTACTTCAAAACTAAAATCACTTTAGACATTGAAGATTTGGGGTATTTAGGAACGAAAAGGGGAACAGGAAAGTGCTTGATAAAGTCATTAACTTTAAAATGGCTGTGAGGAAAAAGTGTAAAGCTCAAATTGTCCGAGTGTCATTTATTTAGTGTAATAAATTTAGGCTACAGCCTGAACCAACGTCTTCCCTTTACATCAAAGCTGAAAGTATAGGGTGATAAGAAGAAAATCAGTCATACGTTCTTAAAGAAATCCTTGCATTTGCCAATGACCTTTCTTCTTCCCTCCAGCTTGGCCCTGCCCCAGGCCTGGCCTTGCCCTCAGCTCTCTCTCCTGGCCTGGGTCTGCTCCTTCCACTGATTGACCTCATCTAGGCCCCATAAGGGTCCCTGGGGCTGTAAGGGGTTACAGGTTGAGCTGCTCATCACAAGTTCAGCTGTTCGAATGCACCAGCCACCAGCCACGGGACAAAGATGAAGCTTTCTTCTTCATCACTGTTAACGATTCACAGGGGCAGCGCTACTCTGGCCACAAGCTTGCTCTGAGTCAGAATTGACTCAATGGCAGTAAGTATAGACATGTGCCCCAGAGTAAAGAGAGTAACCCTGGTGTTGGCACTGTGGGTTAAGCATTGCGTGGCTAGTCACACGTTTGGCAGTTCACACGCACCAGCCGCTCCTGCAGGAGAGAGATGAAGCTGTCTTCCCCCATGGAGTTTTACAGTCTCCGAAACTCCATGGAGCGTGCGTGTCTGGGAGCCGGCATGAGCTCCATTTCACTAGGTTTGGTTTGTTTGCACCTCAGAGAGCCAGATTCCTAAATATCTGTAGCAGCTAACAATCACTTTCCCAAGTTAGTTTGGAAGCTAGTCATTTCCAGCTCATTTTGAAATCGAACATTTGGCTTCTAAATTTGGGTCCCTCTTGCTAAAGAGCCCCTTGGTGTTGCAAACAGTTAAGTGCTGGACAATTCACCCACGGTTGGTCATTGGGAACCACCCAGAGGTCCTTGGGAAAATAAGCCTAGCATCTGTTTACAACGCATCACAGCCTTGGAAATTCTGTGGCACCCAGTTCTACTCTGACACCGATAAAATTACCATGGATTGGCATGGACTCGTGGGCAATCAGTTAACTGGCTCTGCCATTGTAAGGCCTCCTTCACCTTGACATGTGAACTCGGTGGCTCCGCTCTAGGCGCCAGGGAATTTTGATTGCTACCCAATTGGTGCAGAATTGGCTCCTATGCATTGTGACCCTATAGGGCAATGGAGAATTGCCTCACTGTTTTTTTAAGGCTATACATATTTTTGGAAGCCAACTGCCACACCTTCCTCCCTTGGAGTGGCTGGTGGGCTTAAACTGCAGACCTTTAGGTTAGCATTTGAGTGCCAAACCTCAGAGCCACTAGGCCTCCTTTTGATTGATTGCGAGGGTGTCAGGATATAAGTAAGAAAACAGTTGGGTACAGAGGCTTCGAATTAAGACAAAATAGAAACATAAATGAAAAATAAAGGTCCGACTTCTAAATTAACCGACTTTTCAAAACCTCAGTGCCCTCATTTCTACCACGAGAATAATGTCAAACCCAAGCCCACTGCCATGGAGTTGTTGCCACCCTATGGTTGCAAGGGTTTCTGAGGTTTTGTAAGAGCCTCATCTTTCTATCTGCTTAGCACCCAGAGCAAACCAAACGTATTACCCTGGAGTTGATTCGGATTTATAAGACAGCACACAACTGCCTCTGTGGGTTTCTGAGGCAGAACTCTTCCTGGGAGTAGAAAGCAGGGGGAAACAAAGCAGGAAAAGGCATGTAGAAAGCAGACTGTCAGCGCTGGCTCTTCAGAGGGTGGCTATCTATTCCAGTGGGAAGAGGTCCCTGTAAAATGTAATCAAATTCGGAAGGTTCTATAAAAGGGATGAGGGTGAGCAAGGTACACCATACCCACTTTCAGGAGGAGCCTTGGTGAAAATAATGTACCGGGGAACAAATGAGCTTGATGTAGTTTGCAACTTATAAAACAGCTTAGCGACTCAATATGTTAAAAATAAAGATGGCAAACTGTGAAGTACTTATTACCTTTTGCAAATGTTGATGGGTACTGTAGCTTCTCCTGCCTTGACCAGGCATACGCCCCACTTCTTCCGGCTATTAGTGTTTGCTGCTCTCCAAGATGCAGCTTGAACAGGCTGTAACTAAGTGTGTGGGAAAAGCCGTGGACTGTTCTGACAGGTGGGTACAGTTGTGTAAGCTTATTCCCCACTCAGACTTCCAATAAATTACATAGTTCCGACATGCACGTTGACAAAAGATAAAAGACCTCTGATTACAGGTACTTAATAAAAGTCTATGTGATAAAGTGGAATCCGAATGAGAAGAAAGGAATGCAGTAAGTTGGACACAATCACTCATTTATTCGATCAAGATTGATCGGAAACCTAACATATCCGGTCCACTAGTGTGTGCTGACATCTGGTGAAGTCAAGAGAGTCTTGAAAAGCCTAGCCACATGGCCCCCTCCCCACTCTGCCCCTCTGGATAAAACCCCCTGGACACACGACGTGGCTTTTCTGAACCTCACTGTCCTTATCTCTGAAATGGGAATAATGTCAAGCCCAAGCCAACTGCTATTTGAGTCCTTTTTGACTCCCTACCAACCCCATAGGGGGTTTCTGTGGATCACGCAAATGGGTAGGCCCTTGGCTACTAAGTGAAAGGCTGGCAGTTTAAACCTACCCAGCGGCGCCTTGGAAGAAAGGCCTGGCAACTTACTCCTCTTAGAAACGATGAGATTATCTACCAGTCATTCTCTAACACACATGGTGACACTATTAGTCAGGACTGATTCCCCAGGCAGCTGGTCTTATCTGACAGTTCCGGGAAATCAGAGGCTGGGTCATGAGGCCTGAGGGCATCAGGGTCCTTGAGTCCAGCCAACACAAAGTCCTGTCCCACTTTGTGTTAGTAGTTCAGAATTTCTCAATATTCTGTGATTCCGAAATTGATGAATAAAAGCACACACATTAATATGCCAATACGGTCTCATGTCTAATAATGAGTCATGCTATTAAAAACAAACACACACAATAGGGCAACGGCGTTGAGACAGGGTGCAGGTAGATTAAAGGCTATCTTTATTTATGTAGACAGAGAGACCGGGAGAGAGTTAGTTGGAGTGAGGGAGAGAGAAGAAGAAGGTATCAGGAGGGAGGGAGAACAAAGTAGCCGAGCCTTGCAGAAGCATTCTGGGCAGCAGGAGCAGCTGGCTGACTAAAGACTGCGGGGACAAGAACAGGTGAGGGCGAGAGGAGAAGCAGCAGGAAAGGCCAGCACAGCTGGAACAGAGTGCGTTGAGTGGGATGTGGTGAGCAGTGGTATCGCCGGGAATGGAGTCTCCCAGCATAGTAGCTCATGATGTCACCTGCCTCCCATAGACCGCCACCCATCCGAGACCATCCCGAATCCTTAGTCATGCTTATCCTCCATTTTAATTATGGAATTATATGTGCCAAACATCCTGGTGAATTGCTTAAATGTCATGCTTCTTAGAATATATGAATGCTAACAGCAAAGGGAAAGGCATTCAATTGTGTGGACTTTAACAAACTTTGGATAGCTTTGAGAAGATGGGAATTCCAGAACACCTAATTGTGCTCATCAGGAATTTACTTGTTCACGGAGCAAGAGACAGTTGTATAAACAGAGCAAAGAAATATGGCATGGCTTAAAATCAGGAAAAGTGTGAGTCAAGGTTGTGTACTGTCACCCTACTTATCCAGTCTGTATGCTGAGCAAATCATCCGAGACTGGATTATATAAAGAAGGAAGTCATCAGGATTGAAGGGAGGCTTATTAACAATCTGCAATGTGTAGATAATCCAATCTTGCTTGCTGAAAGTGAGGAGAACTTGAATCGCTGGCTGATGAAGATCAAGGATTATAGCCTTCAATATGGATTACAATGTCATATAAAGATGACCAACAGCCTCACAACTAGACTAATATGTGACATCATGATAAACAGAGAAAAAAATTGAAGTTGCCAAACATTTCAACTTGCTTGAATCCACAGTCCAGGCTCCTGGAAGCAGCAGTCAAGAATCAAATGGCACACTGCATTGGGTAAACCTCTTTAAAGGGGTGAAGGGCCAGGATGCTGTTTGAGGTCTGAGGTGTGCCTGACCCAAGCCATGGTCTTTTTAATTGTCTCATATGCATGAGAAAGTTGGACACTGAATACAGAAGACTGAAGAAGAATTCATGCATTTGAATTACGCTGGTGGCAAAGAATATTGAAAGTATCAGGGACTGCCCAAAGAACAAACACATCTATTTTGGTAGCAGTATGCCCAGAGAGCTCCTGAGAAGCAAGGGCAGCATGAGCTGGTCTGAGCATCTTATCAGAGCGACCAGGGCCTGGAGAAGGACATCACACTTGCTACAGGAAAGGGGTAATGAAAACGAGGAAGCCCCTCAACAAGATGGATTGACACCGTGGCTGCACCATGGGCTCAAACAGAACCATTGTGAGGATGGCGCAGGACCAGGCACTGTTTGGTTCTGTGTGCATACGGTTGCCATGAAACGGAACCAAGACAGTGGCGTCTAACA